>NC_092371.1:102853350-103043681 GCF_030028105.1 Mobula birostris | reverse complement strand
TATTGAGCAGTGGTGCCCTGGGAAAGAGGCGCTGGCTATCCACTCTATCTATTCCTCTTAATATCTTATATACCTCTATCATGTCTCCTCTCATCCTCCTTCTCTCCAAAGAGTAAGGCCCAAGCTCCCTTAATCTCTGATCATAATCCATACTCTCTAAACCAGGCAGCATCCTGGTAAATCTCCTCTGCACCCTTTCCAATGCTTCCACATCCTTCCTATAGTGAGGCGACCAGAACTGGACACAGTACTCCAAGTGTGGCCTAACCAGAGTTTTATAGAGCTGCATCATTACATCGCGACTCTTAAACTCTATCCTCGACTTATGAAAGCTAACAGCACATAAGCTTTTTTAACTACCCTATCTACCTGTGAGGCAACTTTCAGGGTTCTGTGGACTTGTACCCCCAGATCCCTCTGCTCCTCCACACTACCAAGTATCCTGCCATTTACTTTGTACTCTACCTTGGAGTTTGTCCTTCCAAAGTGTACCACCTCACACTTCTCCGGGTTGAATGCCATCTGCCACTTTTCAGCCCACTTCTGCAACCTATCAATGTCTCTCTGCAATCTTTGACAATCCTCTACAGTATCTACAACACCACCAACCTTTGTGTCATTGGCAAACTTGCCAACCCACCCTTCTACCCCCCACATCCAGGTCGTTAATAAAAATCATGAAAAGTAGCGGTCCCTGAACCGATCCTTGTGGGACACCACTAGTCACAACCCTCCAGTCTGAATGTACTCCTTCCACCATGACCCTCTGCCTTCTGCAGGCAAACCAATTCTGAATCCAACTGGCCAAACTTCTCTGGATCCCATGCCTTCTGACTTTCTGAATAAGCCTACCATGTGGAACCGTGTCAAATGCCTTACTAAAATCCATATAGATCACATCCAATGCACTACCCTCATCTATATGCCTGGTCACCTCCTCAAAGAACTCTATCAGGCTTGTTAGACATGATTTGCCCTTCACAAAGTCATGCCGACTGTCCCTGATCAGACCATGATTTTTCTAAATTCTCATAGATCCTATCACTAAGAATTTTTTCCAACAGCTTTCCCACCACAGACATAAGGCTCACTGGTCTATAATTACCCGGACTAACCCTACTAACTTTTTTGAGCAAGGGGACAACATTCGCCTCCCTCCAATCCTCCGGTACCTTTCCCGTAGACAACGAGGACATAAAGATCCTAGCCAGCATCTACAGAATTACTTGGGTGTATAATTATCCTCAACATCAGGGCTCCAATCACACAGCCAGATTTGCAGAGCCACAAAGCCCATGCACCTGACCCCGAAACAAATACTTCTTCACAACAGGAGATTAGCAGGAAGACAAATGAAACACCTCAGTGATGTTCTCAATGCCTTGGAATCAGGATCAGAATCAGGTTTATATTTACTGACATATAGTGTGAAATTTATTGTTCTGTGGCAGTGCTGCAGTGCAATACAAAAATATACTATAAATTACAATAAGATATATTTAATAAGTAGTGGGAAAGGAGAGCGCTCATATTTCTGATGGTAGAGGAGAAGAAGCTGTTCCCAAAACATTGAGTGTGAGTCCTCAGGCTCCTGTGTCTCCTCCTTGATGAGAAGAGAGCTTGTCCTGGGTGATGGGAGTCCTTAATGATGGATGCCGTCTTTTGAGGTATCATCTTTTGAAAGTGTCCTTGTTGCTGAGAAGGCTAATGTCCATGATGGAGCTGGCTAAGTTTACAGCTTCCTGAAGATTTCTCCAATCCTGTGCAGTGGCCCCTCTTCTAACCCATTTATATACCATATTCCACAAATTCGCCACCCTCTGGCTGAAGAAATTCCTGCTCATCTCTGTTCTAAAGGGATGCACCTCTATTCTGAGGCTGTGCACTCTGGTCCTAGACTCCCCCACTACAGGAAACATCCTCTCCACATCCACTCTATCTAGGCCTTTCAATTCTTGATAGTAGAGGTATTAATGTTGAGGTTTCAGCCACAACCCAAGCCTTGCAAACAGGGAAGAAATTATCCTCTGTTCCGAGGGACTGTCAAGGAAGAAAAATGGGCAGATATTTGCAACAACACATGCTTCTCTTTCCAATAACCTCTTCATTGTCACTTTCCACATGTGCATCCAACTGCAGGGGTGGTGGCAGTGGGTTGCAGAGTTTGCACAGACTGCAGGATTCATTCTCATTACCTGCAGGCTCATTTACTTGACCCCTGCTGTCCTCATGGATCACAAGGACTTCTCCCACTTTATGCCCAATTGATGTGTGATCACCTCAAGTTCAAGTTCAACCACACACATGAACACAGCCAAATGAAACAGTATTCCTCTGGGGCAAAGGTGCTAAATGCCGTAACAACAGTCATAAAGAGCACACAGCACACAGCACATATAATTACCATAGCAGTAAAGCATAGAGTTACAAATATATATATTATTATTAATAATAATAATAATAATGTCCAAGTCCCTGAGTGGCACCATCTGTAAAGGGATGGTGCATGGATGTTGTCCTGGAGCCATGTTTCTGCAAGAGCAAGTAGCAGCAGTTGCTTATCTCATGCAAGTGGAGCTGCAGAAGAACAAAATCTAGTTTGTCTTCTCAGGAGCAAACACTGGAGAGCAGCAACGGTGGGAGGGGCCAGCATCCACCCCAGTGCAGAATCTAGCGGCACACAGCCAGCTCAGGCATCTCCTTTGCTGGTGACTTCAAGGTAAGAATGAGGGCCTAGTCCACACAACGATTGGGACAACACAGCTCCCTCGCCATTGGTCTCATCCGAAGAATCAGGGAACCATACTTGCAGTATTTACCATTTTATATCACCTGTAGTGATTTATATTCAATTTTCTGATGGTGGCAATGATGATTTTTTTCCGAACAATGAGGGGAAAAGTGTTTCTCTTCACTGGATCCAGATCGACAAAACCCAGTCTCTACAGTTGAACTGAGCTGTCATGTTAAGTGAAGCCTCTATGAGGGAGGAAACATTGTTAGGGAATGGCTGCAATTCCTGTACATAGTGCCACAGAGTCATAAAATCTTACAGCACAGAAACAGTTCATTTGGCCCATCTAGTCTATGCAGATCTATTCATCTGCCTAGTTCCCCAACCTGCACCCAGACCAGAGCCCTTCATACCTTCCCATCCATCTATCTATTCAAATTTCTCTTAAATGGTGAAATCAACCCTGCACTCAACATTTCTGCTGGCAGCTCATTGCAGATTCTCACCACCCTTCTGGTGAAGAAGCTCCCCCTCATGTTCCCCTTAAACATTCCACCTTTTTCCCTTCACTCATGACCTCTAGTTCCAGTCTCACCCAACCTTGGCAGAAAAAGACTACCTGTAGTTACCCTATCTATACCTTTAATTTTGTTGACCTCTATCAACTCTTTCCTCATTCTCCTAAGCTCAAGAAAATAGGGTCCTAACCTACTCAACCTTTCTCTTTAACTCAGGTCTTCAAGACTTGGCAGCATCCTTGTAAGATTTCTCTGCACTCTTTCAATCTTATTGACATCTTTCTTGTAGATGGATGATCAAAACTGCACATAATACTCCAAATTAAGCCTCATTGGCATCTTATAAACTTGAACATGACATCCCAACTCCTGTACTCACCCATAGTGCCAAAATCATTCTTGATGACCATATCTACCTGTGATGACACTTTCAGGTAACTATGGACCTTTCTCCCGAATCTGTCTGTCTTAGCACACTCCTGAGTGTCCTGTAAGGTTGTGGGTTGCTGACTGCTGTGTAACCTTTCTCTGAATAAAGACAAAGCACAGAGCCACCTATGAGGGAGCATAATGAAGGATAGGAAGTTCATCAGAAATTGAGAAAAGGCAGTTACCTCTTCTCTCTTTCACTGTTAATAAATGAAAACATAAAATACTCAAAATACACAATAAGTCTACCAGCATCTGAAAAGATAGGACATTGCATTGACTCAGCATTGTACAATTTGTCTTTAAATAATCTAACAAGCATGCTGAACACTTAAGGCATTTTCTTCCATTTATTTATGAAATTCTAATTAATTTCATAATCAAGTTTCATGATCTAATAACCACAGTAGATCAATGGGGTATTTCCACACATTTAATATTTTAGGAACAGCTTCTTCCCACCTGTTAAGAGTTTCTTATACGATCCTAATGCATTAGCCTCTATTGTCACCCTGGCAGCAAATTCCAAAACCACCACTCTCTGACATCTCACCTCCCCCACCATACCTTTGTCCAATCACATTAAAATTATGACCCCTCATATTAGCCATTTCCTCCCTGGGAAAGGATCTCTAGCTGTCCACTTGATGTATGCCTCTTATCATCTTGTACACCTCAGTCAAGTTAATATGAATAAATCCCTCCATAAAACCACTGTAAAGCTCAATTAAGTAACTTAATAGTAATTTTATACAAAACTTAGTCTTGCATGGGACTCAATTACAATTTACCTACAATTTATCTACATTCCTCATCTGGTGAAAATGACGTTACACAGCAAACAGCACTGTGACTTACCTGGTTTGTTGATTCTATCAGAACCCAAACTGAAACTATTGAAAGGTAATTTTTGCAGATGGCTAGGTAAAGTTCATTGTTTAAGGAGCAATATTTTATTCAGTCTACAGCACCACAGCAATATATTACAAATTACCATACCATCTGTTCCTTGCAGATGGGGCAAAGCGGAACGAGGATGCACAGGGTTTTACCCAGATGTCTGACACACCTAATGAAGGGTCTTGGTCCGAACCTTCAAATGTTTATTAATTTCTATAGATGCTGCCTGACCTGCTGAGTTCTTCCACCATTTTGTGTGTGTTGTCAGACATACCTCATGCTGTGAGGCCATAGATGGCTTTCTCACTGCATTGTGTACAACTAGCATAGTATGTCAAATAATCGTGAGGTAGGAAGGAAATGGAAGATTTACCAGGGTGCTGCTTGGACTAGAGAGCATGTCTTATGAGGATAGGTTGGGTGAGCTAGGGCTTTCCTCTTTGAAGCGCAGGAGGATGAGAGGTGACTTGATAGAGGTGTACAAGATGATAAGAGGCATAGATAGACTTGATAGCCAGAGATTTATACCCAGACAGAAATGGTTAATACGAGGGGGCATAACCTTTTGGTGATTGGAAGAAAATACAGGGGGTATGTCAGAGGGAAGCATTTTTACACAGGGGTGGTAGGTACAGGGAATGCCCTACCAGAGGTGGTGGTAGAGACAGATACACTAGGGACATTTAAGAGACTCTTTAATGGGCAAATGGATGAAAGAAAAATGGGGGGTTATGTAGGAGGGAAGGCAAAATACTTTATTGCTCACAGGGTGAAAATATCTAGAAGATACAGTCCCTTACCATTCAATTAGTAAATTAAAATGTACAAACAATATACCTGCTCCTAGGAAGACCCGAATTACAAGCCTCAGCAGTTAATCAGGCTTTTGTTAACTGTCTGCTATATATTCAATAATGTTGCCATCATGTCCTCATTGCTGCTGTGGCAGCAAGAAGGCCATAAGAAATAGGAGCAGAATAAGGCCATTCAGCCCATTGAGTCTGTTCTGCCATCCCAATGGTGATAACTTCACTCGCCCCATCACTGCACTGTTACCACAACCCATGGACTCATTTTCAAGGACTCTTCATCCCATGTTCTTGATATTATTTGCTTACTTATTTTTCTTTTCCAAGCTCAAGCTGGTAAAACCTGAGGTACGGGCAGTGCTAACTATGCTCATTTGTCAATTGCTGGAACTTTCAGACTCTTCTAGTGGTGTTTAGTATTGTGGCTTTCCGAAGATTTAAATAAATGAAAAAGGATCCAGTGCTTTCCCAGCTATATCTATTAAATAAGTTGTTCTTGCTTGTTTATCCTGTATTATTATATGAGGACGGTTATTATGGATTGTCCTATCTGTAATAACTGGTTGGTCATAATATAATTTGTGGTATTGTGATACTAAAGCTGGATCAGGCTTGTATTTATAATAAGATGTGATTTCTTTTATGCGTTTGTATTTTAAAGCAAAATTTTGAAGAATGGTGTTTGTCATTTGATTGGGTCTCTGTAAGTAATCAGATTGTGTTAAACTGCTATAGGATCCTGTATTGTGTTGGGTTGTTTCTGGTTTTTCTCAGCATTTTCTACATTTATCATTTATCAATTATTATTATTATTATTTTTATTATTTTCCCTGTAAACTTTGATGCCCTTACTAATTAAGAACCAATCAACCTGCACTCGAATATAGCCAATGACTTGGCGTCCATGATTGCCTGTAGCAACAAATTCCACAAATTCACTACTTGATGGCTAAAGAAATTCCTACTTACCTCCGTGAGGAGGAATATCCTTCTATTCTGAGGCTGTGCCCTCTGGTCCTAGATGCTCCTACAATAACAAATATCCTCTCCACATCCATTCTGTCTAAGCCTTTCAATATTCGATAGGTTTGAATGAAATCCCCAATCATTCTTACAAACTCCAGTGAGTACAGCCGCAGAGCGATCAAATGCTCCTCATACTTTAACCCTTTCATTCCCATAATCATTTTCATGAACCTGCTCCGGACCCTCTCCAATGCAAACACATCCTTTCTACGATAAGGGTTCAAAACTGCTTACACTACTCCAACTGCTTCTCACCAATGTCACATAACGCCTCAGTTTTGCAACCTTGCTTTTACAGTATATCCTAGTCCTCTCGAAATGAATGCTAACATCGCATTCACTTTTCTTACGACTGAAAAGCAAGGAAAGGGAGGAGCTCAACAAAGAAGAAGGGCATGGACAGTGTCTCTCTCTCCAGTGTCCTGATTCTTCAGGGTAGCTCACTGAAGTATGCTTTGCCTGTCTGAACTTATGTCTCTGCATAACTCGTTCCTCCCATCCTTTACACCAACAGTCATGAACTTCGTTCATTCATTCATCTCCTGAGACATACAGAGTGTAACAGGCCCTTCCAGCCTGATAGGCCTCACCGCATTGCCCAGCAACCCACCTAGCCTAATACTAGCCTAATCACAGAGCACCTTACAATGACCAATTAACCTACTAACTAATCGGTATGTCTTTGGAAAGGAAGAAACTCACACGCACATGAGGAGAGAGTACATACTGCTTACAGATGGCACCAGAGTTGATCTCAGAACTCCAGAATGCCCTGAGCTGTAACAGCATCATGTTAGCTGCTAATCTACCATGGACCCCATGATTTCTTCCTGCAACAACCATCTGGTTGTTTCCCTTTGTTCAGTTCTTAAGGGTCTTGCCACCACTTCAATAAATGCTGGCACAAGATTATATATACTGTATCTATGACACATGGTGTGGCACGTGGCCAAGTGGCTAGGGCGTTGGGCTCACGATCTGAAGGTCGTGGGTTCGAGTCTCGGCCAAGGCAGCGTGTTGTATCTTTGAGCAAGGCACCTAAGCACACACTGCTCCAATCCACCCAGCTGAAAATGGGTACCGGCAAAATGCTGGGGGTTAACCTCGCAATCGACTGGTGTCCTATCCGGGGAGGGAATCTCATACTCTCAGTCGCTTCACGCTACAGAAACCGGTGTAAGCACTGATGGGCCACAAGGCTTGGGACAGACTTTAACTTTAAAAAAAATCTATTTGAAGTAGTGAATGAGAGAGTGACATCTTGCAGGTCTCATCTATTTAAGACAATAAAAAGAAGCAGGTATGAGCAGAGTTGGCCATTGTGTGAGTGGGCCACTGTTAGAGTGGTCCAGCTTTGGCTCAACAGGCTTGGGCAAGCAGAGGTAGATGGAATAGACCATTCAAGCTCTTTGAGCTACGTTACCCCAGCAAAGCCACAACCCCAATTAACCCTAAACTAATCCAGCAACAACTTCCAATGACCAATTAATCCACCCGATACACCTTTGGACTGTGGGAGTAAAACGAAGCACCCAGAAAAAACCCATGCATTCCACACAGAGAAATTAGAATGACCCCTTACAGAACGGTGCCAGAATAGGTGCCGGAATGCCCTGAGCTATAATAGAGTCATGCTAACCGTTATGCTCCCTTAGCTCCTGTGGGTTCTAACTAAATACCTCGTATTCTTTTCTCCTTCTTTGTCTATTAGTACAGAGGCAGTGTGCTCAGAATGGGTCCTGTGTTACTGGTATGTTCTTTGTGATAGATGTGGGAACTCGGGGGAGACCGCCATTCAACCTAAAAACTACATCTGCATGAAGTGTACTGAGCTGCAGCTCCTTAGAGACCGTGCTAAGAAACTGGAGCTGCAGCTCGATGACCTTTCAGGTCATATGAGAGACTAAGGTGATAGGCAAGGGCTATAGGGTGGTAGTCGCCCATAAATGGCAGGAGGCACAGGTGACTGTCAGAAGAGGGGAAAGGGAGTGGAAAGTCCCTTGATAATAAGTATACTACATTGGATACTGTTGGGGGGGGGGAGGGGGGAAATGACCTACCAGGGAGAAGATGCAGTGATCAGAGCTCTGGCACTGAGTTGGCTCTGTGGCTCATAAGGGAGGGGGTAGAAGATGGTAATGATTGGGAATTCCACAGTTAGGGGAGCAGACTGGAGATTTGGTGGGCATTAAATGGAAATCCAGATGGTATTTAGCCCCCAGGTGTTTGGGTCAAGGATGTCTCAAATCAGGTCCACAACCTTTTAAAGGGAAGGGGGAAGAGCCAGAAGTTGTGGTAGATATTGGCTGCAACGACATAGGTAGGAAAAGGAAGCGGGAATATATGGAGTTCAGTGAAAACCTGGGTAGTAGAATATCCAGGGTAGTAATCTCTGGATTGCTGCCTGTGCCACATACCACAGCATGGCTAATGTTTAGGGACCTGTTTAGTGTAGGATTATTCAGGGTAAGAATAGGATGATTTGGCAAATGAATATGCAGCTGAGGAACTGGTGCAGGGAACAGAGTTTCAGATTTCTGGATCATTGAGATCTCTTCTAGCGAAGGTATGACCTGTACAAAAGGGATGGATTACAAAAAAGATGATGACACAGGATTGATCGTGTTATATTTGAGTGCCCACACTATATGGAATAAGGTAGATGCTGTTACAGCACAATTAGAGATTGGCAGGTATGATGTCCCTGCATCACTGAGACATGGCAGATAGATCCTCCCTGGGAGCTTAACATTTAAGGATACACATCGTATCGAAAGGGCAGGCAGTTAGGCAGAGGGGATGGTGTAGCTTTGTTGGAAAAAAATCAAATCAAATCCTTAGAAAGAGGTGACATAGGATCAGAAGGTGTAGAATTCTTGTGGGTAGAGTTATATACAGGTCCCTAAACATTAACTATGATGTGGTATATACGTTTCAATGGGAAGTAGAAAATGTACGTAATAAGAGCTAGGTTGTGATAGTCATAGGGGATTTCAATATGCAGGTAGAAACAAAAATTGTAGAATGCCTATAAGATGGCTTTTTTCGCGCATTTTGTAGTCAAACAGACAAAGGGAAAGGCAATTTTTGATTGGCTGTTGTGTACTGAACCAGATTTGATTAGGGAGTTTAAGTTAGAGGAACCCATAGGAGAGAGTGATCATAATATGATAGAATTCATCTTGCAATTTGAGAGAGAGAAGCTGAAGTCAAATGTGTCAGTATTCCAGTAGAGAAAAGGAAATTGCAGAGGCATGAGAGAGAAGTTGAATATTATTAATTGGAAGGGGACACTAGCAGGGATAACAGCAAAATAACAACGACTGCAGTTTCTGGGGGCAATTTGGAAGGAGCAGGATAGATACATCTCATAAATGAAGTATTCTAAGGATGTGTAATTGTGGCTGCCAAGGGAAGATGAAGGCAGCATAAAAACAAAAGGGATAGTACATAATATAACAAGCATTAGTGGGAAGTTAGAGGATTGGGACATTTTTAAAAGCTGACAGAAGGCAACTAAAAAAGCCATAAGATGATGAAAAATTAAATATGAAGGTAAGCTTGCTAATGATATGGTGAACATGCTTGGGAAGATACAATGTCTGAAGGTAAATAAGTCACCTGGACCAAATAGACCACGTCCAAGTGTTCTGAAAGAGGTAACTGAAGAGATTGTGGAGGCATTCGTGATGATCTTTCAAGAATCACTAGATTCTAAAATGATTCTGGGGGACTGGAAAATTGCAAATGTCACTCCACTCTTTAAGAAAGGAGGGAGGCAGAAGAAAGGAAACTATAGGCCAGTTAGCCTGATATTGGAATCCATTATTAAGGATAAAGTTTTGAGACGCTTGGAGGCACATGATAAAATAGGGTAAATTCAGCAAGGTTTTCTTAAGGAGAAAGTTGCCTGACAAATCTGTTAGAATTCCTTGAGGAAGTAAAAGTCAGGATAGACATAGGAGAACCAGGTGGATGTTGTCGACTTGGATTTTCAAAAGGCCTTTAATAAAGTGCCACACATGAGGCTACTTAACAAGGTAAAAGCTCATGGTATTACAGGAAAGATACCAGAGTGGGCAAAAGATTGGGTGGTTGGTAGGAGGCAAAGCATCCTTTCCGGGTTGACTGCCATTGACTAGCGGTGTTCCACAGAGGTCAGTGTTGGGACCACTTCCTTTTGTGTTATATGTTAAGGATTTGGATGACGGATTGATGGCTTTGAAGCCAAGTTTACAGATGATGGAAAGACAGGCACTGTTGAGGAAGCAGAGAGGTTGCAGAAAGACTCAGACAGAATGGGAGAATGAGCAGATGGAATGTAATGTAGGAAGTGTATGGCCAAGCACAGGGTAGAAGGAATAAAGGCATAGACTACTTTTCAAATGTGGTGAAAATTCAAAAATTAGAGGTGCAAAGGATCTTGGAGCCCTTGTGCAGGATTCCCTAAAGCTTAACTTGCAAGTTGAGTTGGTGGTAAGTATGGCAAATGTAATGTCAGCATTAATTTTGAGAGGACTAGAATATAAGAGCAAGGATGTAATGCTAAGGCTTTAAAAGGCATTGGTCAGACCACACGTAGAATATTGTGAGCAGTATTGGGCCCCATATATAAGAAAAGATGTGCTGGCATTAGAAAGAGTTCAGAGGAGGGTCAGGAGAGTGATTTTAGGAATGAAAGGGTTAGCGTATGTGGAGTGTTTGATGACTTTAGAAGAATAAGGTTGATTCTCATTGAAACCTATTGAATATTGAAAGGTCTAGATAGAGGATATGTAGGGAGGATGTTTCCTGTGGAGGGGAAATTGAGGACCAGAGTGCACAGCGTCAGAATAGAGGCATTAGAACAGAGAAAAGGAGGAATTTCTTTTGCCAGAGGATTGTACATCTGTAGAACTCATTCCCAAGGACTGCTGTAGAGGCCAAATCATTGAGTATACTTAAAGTGGAAGTTTATAGGTTCTTGAATAATCAGGGTGTCAAAGGTTATGGCGAGAAGACAGGAGAATTGGGGCGCCACAGTAGCATAATGGTTCGTGCAACGCTATTAGATTATTACAGCTCAGAGTTCAGAGCCCAATTCTGACGTTATCTGTAGGGAGTCTGTATGTCCTCCCCGTGGAAGGCATCAGTTCCTTTAGGTGATCTGGTTTTCTCCCACAGTCCAAAGTCATACTGGTTGGTCATTATAAATTGTCCAGTAATTAGGTTAGGGTTAATTCGGGGGTTGCTTGGCACCATGGTCAAGGGACTGAAAGGCTTATTGTGCAGCGTATCTCAATAAATAAATAAATGGGACTGAGAGAAATAATAAATCTGCTCCTATGTCTTATGATCTTATGGTCTTGCAGATACTGGAAATCCAGAGCAACCCATGCAAATGTTGATGAAACCCAGCAGGTGAAGCAGCATCTATGAGAGGGAATGAACAGTCAATGTGTCAGGTGGAGGCTCTTCATCAGTACCGGAAATCAATTCAGCAGATGTCAGAATAAGAAGGTGGGGAGGGGGAGAAGTACAAGCCAGTAGGTGATTGGTGAAACCAGGAGAGGGGGAGGTGGCTGGGTGGGAGAGAGGTGGATGAAGTATGAAGTTGGAAGAGCATAGGTGGAAGAGATAAAGGGCTGAAGAAAATGGAATCAGAAAGGAGAGGAATTGAACATTGGAGAAAGGGGAGGAAGTAGGGAACCAAATGGAGTTAAGCGGCAAATGAGGAGAAGATAAGATGTGTGAGGAGAACCAGAGTCAAGAATAGAAAAAGAAAGAGGAGGAGGGAGTGATCCTGCATCGGTGCGACAGGATTGGCTAGTCTGAGGTTGATACCGAAGATCGGAGCCCGATGTTCAGTCAATAGTCCGGATGTTGAGGCCCAATGGCTGGAGGCCTACCCTGGAGTTTGTGTATGTGGGTAGGTGGGATGGAGTTATGGGCCTTGTTTTGCCGCTGTTGTTTTGTTGCTTGCTGTTGTCTGTGTTATTCTGCTGAGCATTGTGGGCGTGCTACACTGGTTCCGGAATGCAGGCCGACACTTGCAAGCTGCCCCCTGCATATCCTCGCATTGTGTCGGTCATAACCGCGAACCACGTATCTCACTGTATGTCTCAATGAACGTGTGATAAACAAATCGGAATCTGAATGTGAATCCGAATGTCAAGCTCAGTTGGAAGAGCCTGCCACAATGGCAGAGATGGACACTGTTGTGATTCGCTCCTCGCTGCCATCGTCTGAATGAGTTTCTGTTTAGTCCTGACTGCTGTAAGTGTATCTCTTGTTTGCTAATCACACAGACATTGGAAGCACCAGAGGCTCTCTACAACCTTGACTACATCACCTTTCTTTCTGGTTGGATGAAGTAGTTTCAGGCGATGAAATTTGTCTGAAAAAACAATGCATGAATATATGGTGAGGGGGGGAGTGTGAGGGAGTGGTGGGTGGGGACATCATAAATGCAACTTTGTACTTACATTAATAGGTCTCTCCTTATTAGTTAAATATTTAAATACTTGCAGTACCCTAAAGACATGCTCATCAAATTTGTGCATGGCTTCTCCCAGGAGGATTACTTGCAGTTCTCTGTGAAAGCACTGACAGGATTTAACTATCTTCTGGCCGTCACTCATGCCCTCAAGCCTGGTAGGATTTCTGTATCCTCAAAGGGATATCTGACTGTAATTGTCAGGGGCCAACTGCTGATTTTTTTTTCCCCATTCAAACCCCGAATTTGCGATGTGGCATTATTAGTCGCAGGGAAAGCAATTATATACGAGTTGAATTTTTCACTCTGCATCTATTCCACGGATCAAAGTGAATTCCTGGGAGGAAGAAATAAAAGGGTTGCTGTGATTTCCAGAATAACAAAGTTCTAAGGGAATTTTATCGGGGACTTACTTAGCAGAAAGAAAGAAGTCAAGCTGGACAATACTCCTCAAGTCTGCAAATACACTTAGTGGCCACTCAGTACCTCCTGTACCTAATAAAGTGGCCACTGAGTCTTCTGCTGATGAGGCCAGTCTACGTCAAGGTTCAATGTGCTGTGCATTCCAAGATGCTCTTCACTGTGGTAATGAATGGTTATTTGAGTTACTGTCGTCTTCCTGTCAGCTTGAAGCATTCTGGCCATTCCCGTCTGACCTCTCTCATTAACAAGGCGTTTTTACTCACAGAACTGCTGCCCACTGTATTCATTTTTCACACATTCCCTATAAACTCTAGAGACTGTTGTGCGTGAAAATCCCAGGAGATCAGCATTTTCTGAGATGCTCAAACCACCCGATCTGGCACCAAATATCATTCCACTTCGATCACATTTCTTATCCATTCTGAAATTTGGTCTGAACAACAGCTGAACCTCTTGTCCACATCTGCATGCTTTTATGCATTGAGTTGCAGCCACATGATTGGCTGATTAGATATTTGCATTAACAGGTGTACCTAATAAAGTGGATATTGTACGTGACATATTTTAGGTCCCATATTTCATCTGATACAGCATTGCTTTCCATTCCATTTTACTGGAAGGTAGGAAGTCCTTATTTATTTATCTATCTATTTATTTATCTATCTTTCTATCTATTTATTTATTTACTTATTGAGCCCTTCGAGCTGTGCTGCCCGACTTAACCCTATCCTAATCGGGGGCAGTTTACAATGACCAATTAATCTACCAACCAGTATGTCTTTGGACTGTGGGAGGATACCAGGGCACCGAGAGGAAATCTATGCAGTCACGGGGAGAACGAGCAAACGTCTTCCAGACAGTGGCAGGAAGTGAACACGAGTTGCTGGTACTGTAGCAATATGCTAACCACAATACCACTGTACCACCCTAAAATGATATTTGTGATAATTTATGATATTAGTTACATTGCATTACAGACTTTGAACATTACAGAGATTTCTTGAGTATCCTACACTGTTACTTTAGACCATAGGCGAAGGAGTAGAATTAGTCAATCAGCACAGCGAGTTTGCTCTGTCATTCAATCATGGCTGATTTCTTAAATTTATTATTCAGTATTTGTCAAATTAATGCAGCATTATTTCCTTGCGGTCTAGGTTTGGTACAACATTGATGAGAGAACTAATATAGTTTGTAATCTAAAGAACATAAGTAGTATTCCACTTCACTGATCAGTGCAAAAATTTGGCTAATTATTGGGGAGTTGTCCTTTCTACATCAGGAAGCAGTGGTCTCAGAGTTCAGCCATATAACCAGAAGCACGATTAGTCCATTCAGCCCATCAAATCTGCTTTGCCGTTCCATCATGGCTGATTTATTATACCCCTCAATCCCATTCTCCTGCTGATTCTCCTCATGACTTTTGACACCCTTACCAATCAAGAACCTATCATCCTCCACAGACATCTGTGGCAATGAATTCCACAGATTCCTCACCTACTGGCTAAAGAAATTCCTTCTCATCTCTCTTCTAAAGAGACATCCTTCTATTCTGAGGCTGTGCCGTCTGGTCTTCAATTTCCCCTACACTCCCTCACACCCCCATTCTCATCCTCTCCGTTTCCAGAATCATCAAAGGCTCTTCATATGTTAACCCTTCAATTCCTGGGATCATTCTAATGAACCTCCTCTGAACCCTCTCCAATTACAGCACATCCTTTCTTAGATAAGGGGCACAAAACTGCACACCTTACTCCAAGTGCATCCTGACCAATGCCTTACAAAATCTCAGCAATACATCCTCGCTTTTATATTCTGGTCCTCTCAAAATGAATGCTAACATCAGAATTGCCTTCCTCACTACTGACTCAGTTTGCAAGTTCACCTTTAGGGAAACCTGCACATGGACTCTCAAGTCCCTTCTCACCTCCAAAGCCTCATTCCATTGACGGTGAGGCACCATGAGACAGGAAGAGAAATGGAGGTGAAAATCCTATATTCATAATGCATCTCAACTCAAGTCACTTTTTAATGTCATTTCGACCATGACTGCTGGTACAGTACACAATAAAAATGAGACAATGTGTTTCAGGACCATGGTGCTACATGGACAACAGAAAAACTACACTGAACTACGTAAAACAACACAAAACTACACTAGACTACAGACCTACCCAGGACTGCATAAAGTGTACAAAACAGTGCAGGCATTACAATAAATAATAAACAAGACAATAGGCACAGTAGAGGGCAATAGGTTGGTGTCAGTCCAGGCTCTGGGTATTGAGGAGTCTGATGGCTTGGGGGAAGAAACTGTTACAGAGTCTGGTTGTGAGAGCCCGAATACTTTGGTGCCTTTTGCCAGATGGCAGGAGGGAGAAGAGTTTGTATGAGGAGTGTGTGGGGTCCTTCATAATGCTGTTTGCTTTACGGATGCAGCGTGCTGTGTAAATGTCTGTAATGGCGGGAAGAGGACCCCGATGTTCTTCTCAGCTGACCTCACTATCTGCTGTAGGATCTTGCGATCCGAGACGGTGCAATTTCTGAACCAGGCAGTGATGCAGCTGCTCAGGATGCTGTCAATACAACCTCTGTAGAATGTAGTGAGGATGAGGAGTGGGAGATGGACTTTTCTCAGTCTTCGCAGGAAGTAGAGACACTGCTTGGCTTTCTTTGCTATGGAGTTGGTGTTGAGGGACCAGGTGAGATTCTCCGCCTAGCTAATAAAAAAGTACAATATTGTATGGTAATGTATCATGTGATCCGGTACACAGTAAGTAAGTGAGTAGGGGATTTGAAAGTTGGAGCTTTATTTGTCCCGTCGGCAATTAGCGATAAAGAGATCCAGAGCAGGCAGAAGACCAGAGCGGGGTGTCCATGAAGAAGAGGAGGGTTGAAGACAGGAGAAGGGGTCATCAGTGGGGGTGGAAGAGTCCTTTCAAATCCCTTACTCACTCTTCCTTCAGTTAGTCCTGACGGAGGGTCTCGGCCTGAAACGTCAACTGCACCTCCTCCTACAGATGCTGCCTGGCCTGCTGCGTTCACCAGCAACTTTGATGTGTGTTGATTAAACTTAAGTCCAGCAGTTTCATAAGCTGCATTCTTTTGCTGAGGTCCCAGCTTGATGTTGTACTCTTTACTCTGATAGTTCAACTGATTGAGGGATGTCACAATAATAACCTTGCACTCAATGCCAGTGAGACCAAGGAACTGATATTGGACTTCAGGATAGGAAGTTGACAGAACAAACGCTTGTCCTCATTGAGGGGTTAGCAGTGGAAAGGGTGAGCAGCTTCAAGTTTCTGGATGTCAACATCACAGAGGATCTATCCTGGGTCCAATATATTAATGCAACTACGAAGGAGGCACACCAGTGACTGCATTTTGTTTGGAGTGGGGAGATTTAGTATGTCACTAAAAATTGACTCTAGCAAATTTCTACAGATGCACTGTGGTGTGCATTTTAACTGGTCACATCACCATTTGGTTTGGAGGGACCATTGCACAGGATCGGAAAAAGCTGCAGAAAGTTGTAAACTCAACCAGTTCCATCATGGGTACTAACCTCCCCAGTACCGAGGACATCTAGGAACATTAATGCCGTTGAGCGGAAAATCCTACAAAAAGTAGTGGATTCAGCCCAGTACATCACAGGTACAACCATTGAGCACGTCTACATGAAATGTTGCTATGAAAAAGCAGCATTCATCGTCAAAGGTCTTCAACCACCCAGGCTGTGTTTTTCTCATGCTGCTGCCATCAGGTAGAAGGTACAAGAGCCTCAGGACTCGCACCACCAGGTTCAAGAACAGTTACTACCCCTCAACCATCAGGCTCTTGAACAAAAGGGGATAACTACACTTACTTAAGGACTCTTTTATCTTGTTATTTCATGCTTGTTATTTATTGCTATTTATTTATTACCTGCATTTGCTCAGTTTGTTTACAGTTTAATGTTCCTGTTCTATAGATTTGCTCAGTATGCCCAGAGGAAAAAGAATTTCTGGGTTGTATATGGTGACATGTATATACACTGATAATAAATTTTACTTTGAACTTTGAACTTTGATCTTCAAAAGGTGATGCCGCTAGAAGGCAGCGCCCATCATGATTAACCCTTACCATTCAGGACAGGCTCTCTCCTCATTATTACTATCAGTGAGGAGGTACAGGAGCCTGAAGACACACACTCTGTGTTTCAGGAACAGCTTCATCCCCCCGCCATCGATTTCTGAATGCTCCATGAACACTATTTCACTATTTTGCTCTCTTTTTGCACTATTTATATAGAATATTTTTTATGCATTGCAAAACAGAAATATTCTTGACATATGACAGTGATGATAAACTAGATTCTGATCCTCATTCCTCTCAACTTTCCTTCAATCACCTTAAAATTATACCCCTCTTATTGCACCCTGGGGAAAAAAGAACCTCTGGTTATCCACTCGAGCAATGCTTGGCATCATCTTGTACACCTCTATCAAATCACCTCTCATCTCCTTCTCTCCAAAGACAAAAGCCCTAGCTCACTCTTAAAACAGGCTGCATGTCTGTCCTCTTCAGTTTCGAAGGATGAGGTGATCTCATGAAATGTGCAAAATCCCTGCAAATGTTTGCAGCGATAATGTTTCCCCAGGCTGGTTTGTCTAGAACAGCAGTCCCCAACCAACGGGCTGCGGACTGGTACCGGGTCACAAAGCATGAGCTACCGCGCCGCGAGGAAACGATATGATTTGGCGATGTGAAATGATATGAGTCAACTGCACCTTTCCTCATTCCCTGTCACGCCCACTGTTGACTAACAGCCCCCCTCCCCGGTCGGCCGGTCCGCAAGAATATTGTCAGTATTAAACCGGTCCGCGGTGCAAAAACGGTTGGGGACCCCTGGTCTAGAATAAAGAGTCTAGTCTCATAATAAGGAGTATGCACTCAGGATAGAGATGAGGAGTAATTTATTCACCCACTGAATCACTGAGATTAAAGATTAAAGGTGAGCTTTCTTTAGTTGCATGTATATTGAAACATGGAGTGAAATGCGTTGTTTTGCGTTAATGACCAACACGGTCTGAGGATGTGCTGGGGGCAGCCTGCAAGTGTCACCATGCTTCTCGTGATAACATTGCATGCCCACACTCACCTGAACCCAGACTCTTTGGGATGTAGGCGGAAAACCGGAGCATAAAAGAAACCCCACGCGGTTACGGGGAGAATGTATAAATTACTTACAGACGGGCGGGAATCTAATCCCGAATGGTGATGATTGGCACTGAAAGTTGTTACACCAACTGCAACACTACCCCATGCCACTTTGAAGGCCTTATCGCTTTAAGTGTCCATGACAGAGTTTGATTTTTATACATATATTGAGGGATAAAGCAACAGTTAGGTGGTGGGTGTCTGTTGTATGGGAGGATGACAGGAAACGTTGCTTGAGAGTTTTTAAAGTGGAAAAGCTGTTGCCGTGCGGCAGTTCCACTCTCTCAAACTTGGAAGTCCAGTTCCAATGGTATGAGCAGTCGTCACAAACTGGGGTCTTCCTTGCTTGCAGTGGAAGACCGTGACCTCTTTTGTGTCATGTCATGTCCTTTGTTCTCCATGAAGCTTTGCAGGGCCATCTTCCTGGTCATTGGATCTCCCTGTAGATCTCATCCACGCTTGATAGAACAGGCACGTCCCTATTTCACCTGGGCACCTGGCCCGCCGGCTACCCTCACCTGGTGTACCAGGGCGAGGCCGCTGTCTCATGCAAACAGCTACTTCGAGCCACAGGTGGGAGCTGAGTGTCCGGTGGGGACCAAAGGTGAGCTTCCCCTTCACCAGAGGTGCTACCCCTCCCTGGACATCTCATACACAGCAACAGTTAGGTAGCACTGAATTAAAAGATTATCCATGGTCTTATTAAATGACAGAATAGTCATGAGGGGCTGAGCGGCCTAGCCTTGATTCTATTTACGTTCTTGGGCTCAGTGTCTGCAGATTGAGGAGGAGGGCTGTTGTCATTAGGTGGAGGCTCCCCTACATCAGCTATCTGAGTGTTATGACTCCTGCAAAGAATTAGGAGTGCGGAATATTCTGTAACCGACAAAAAACAATTCCCTAAATTGCAACAATGATAGTATTATAAAGGTCTGTTATTGGTTGTAAAGAGCTTTGTGACTCCCTGAAGTTATGATGCACTATATAAATGCAAACTTCCTTTAGTTTCACTGATTCTCCAAGGCATTTCCATCGCCTACAAGCCACATATCAGATTGTAGAACATAGAACTGCACAGGGCAGGGGCAGGCCCTTTGGCTCACAATGGCTGTGCTGATCATGATGCCAATTTAAACTAATGCCATCTGTATGCACGTGGTCTATATCCCTCCATTCTCTGCCTGTCATAATGCCTCAAATGTTGCTCTCTTATCTGCTCCCACCACTTCCCCGGCAATGTGTTCCAAGCACCTTCCGGTCCCTGTGTAAAATACTTGTCCTGTAAATTACCCTTTAAACTTTCCCCCTTTCACCTATGTCATCTAGTATTTCACCCTTTGGATAAAGACATTGTCTGTTTGCCAAACCTATCATTCTCAACCTCTGACGCTCCAGAGGAAACAACCCAAGTTTATTCAACCTCTTTCGTTGTAGTTAACATTCTCTAATCCAGACATCCTGATAGGCCTCTTCCACACCCTCTCCAAAATCCTCACATCCTTCCTGTAACCTGAACTGCACACAATACTCCAAAGATGGTCCAATCAAAGTTTTATCTAACTTAAAGATAAAAATAAATATTAGCTTTATTTGTATCATGTACGTTGAAACAAGTGTGATCACTCGAGTGGAGTGTAATATTCGAGTACGATCACTGGAGTCAAGCGTGATATCCAAGTGTGAACACTCGAGTTGAGTGTGATTTCGAGTATGATCACTTGAGTCAAGTGCTGTTCGAGTACAAATACTGGAGTCGAGTGTGACGTTTGAGTGCAATCATTCGAGTCAAGTGTGATATTCAAGTGTGATCACTCGAGTCGTGTGTGATATTCGAGTACAACCCCTCAAGTTGAGTGTGATATTCAAGCACGATCACTCCAGTCAAGTGTAATTTTCCAGTAGGATCACTCAAATTGAGTGTGATATTTAAGTACACCCCCTTGAGTCGAGTGTGATATTTGAGTACGACCACTCAAATCAAGAGTGATATTCAAGCACGATCGCTTGAGTTGAGGGTGATATGCGAGTATGATCATTCGAGTCGAATGTGATATTCAGGCAAAACCCCTCGAGTCGAGTGCGATATTCGAGTAGGATCACTGGAGTTGAGTGTGATATTCGAGTGCGATCACTCGAGTCGAGTGTAATATTCCAGTGCGACCACTTGGGTTGAAAGTGATATTCGTGAATAATCACTCAAGTCAAGTTTGATATTTGAGAACTTCCACTCGAGTGGAGTGTGATATTCAAGTTCTATCACTCGAGTCAAGTGTGCTATTCGAGTACAACCTCTCGAGTTGAGAGTGATATCCAAGTGTGACCACTTGGGTCAACAGTGATATTCGTGTATGATCACTCGAGTCGCGTGTGGTATTCGAGTATGATCACTGGAGTCGAGTGTGATATTTGAGTACGATCACTCGAGTCGAGTGTGATGTTTGAGTACGATCACTTGAAGCGAGAGTGATATTCCAAGGGGCTTCCAGCGTGTTGTAGTGGGTTCCATTTTGGGCAAATGCCCGTGAGTGACTTTGTTTAACGTGGGGAGGCTGATGCATGGGTAACCACCACACAGTCACAGTCCTTGATGATTGGGGTGAGGATCCAATGGCTTGGCTGCACAACGACAGGGGACACTTCACTGCCTCATCTGCCTTCATTGTCATTGTGATGTGTATTGTATGACCATAAGACCATAAGATAGAGGAGCAGAATTAGGATATTTAGCTCCAGCATTTCATCATAGCTTATCCATTTCCCTCTCAACTCCATTCTTCTGTCTTCTCCTTGTAACCTTTTATGCCCTGACTAATCAAGAACCCATCAACCTCCGCCTTAAATCTTCTCAGTGATCCGGCCTCCAAAGCAGCCTGTGGCAACGAATTCCACTGATTCACCACTTCTGGCTAAAAAAATTCCTCCTCGTCTCAACTATAGACGGATGTTCCTTTGTTCTGAGGTTGTGCCCTTTGGCCCAAAATCTCCCATTATAGAAAACGTCCTCCATCCGCTCTATCTAGTCCTTTCAACATTCGATAGGTTTCAATGAGATCTCCCCTCATTCTTGTAAATTCCAGTGAATACAGGTCCAGAGCCATCAAACACTCCTCATATGATAAGTCTTTAATTCCCTGAGTCATTTTCGTGAACCTCCTTTGAGCACTCTCCAATGTGAGTATATCCTTTCTTAGATAAGTGGCCCTAAACTGTTCTGAATGCTGCAAGTGAGGCCTCACCAGTGCCTTATAAAGCATCAGCATTACATCCTTGTTCTTATATTTTATATCTCTTGAAATGAGTGGTAACATTGCATTTGCCTTCCTCACCACAGACTCAACCTGCAAATGATCCTTATGTAACCCAAGTTTCCATCAAACTCAACATATAAGTTTGCTGATGACACAACAATTGTAGGCCGTATCTCGGGTAATGATTAGTTTGAGTACAGAGAGGAAATTAAGAACCTGGTGGCATGGTGCGAAGACAATAACCTATCCCTCAACGTCAACAAGACGAAGGAATTGGTTGTTGACTTCAGAAGGAGTAGCGGACTGCATGACCCAATTTACATCGGTGGTGCGCAAGTGGAACAGGTCAAAAGCTTTAAGTTCCTTGGGGTCAATATCACAAATGACCTGACTTGGTCCAACCAAGCAGAGTCCACTGCCAAGAAGGCCCACCAGCACCTTTACTTCCTGAGAAAGCTAAAGAAATTTGACCTGTCCCCTAAAGCCCTCACTAATTTTTATCAATGCACCGTAGAAAGCATTCTTCTAGGGTGCATCACAACCTGGTATGGAAGTTGTCCTGTCCAAGACCGAAAGAAGCTGCAGAAGATCGTGAACACAGCCCAGCACATCACACAAACCAATCTTCCATCCTTGGATTCACTTTACACTGCACGCTGTCGGAACAGTGCTGCCAGCATAATCAAGGACACGACCCACCCAGCCAACACACTTTTTGTGGAAGGGAGCAGGAAGCGCAGAATCAAATATCACTGTGATGATTGTACATTCTAATATCAATTGTTTGGCAACAATAAAGTATAAAGTATATTCCTGCACGAGAACTCCCAAGTCCCTTTGCACCTCAGGTTTTTGAATTTTCTCCCCACTTAGAAAATAGACTACACTTTTATTCCTTCTACCAAAGTGCATGATCATACACTTCCTGACACCATATTCCATCTGCCACTTTTTCACCCATTCTCCTAATCCATCCAAGTCCTTCTGTCGTCTCCCTGCTTCCTCAACATTGCCTGCCCCTCCACCTATCTTTGTATCATTGGCAAACTTAGTCACAAAGCCATCAATTCCATCATGAAAACCAATGACATGCAACGTAAAAGGAAGTGGACCTAATACTGACCCCTGTGGAACACTACTAGTCACCGGCAGCCATTCAGAAAAAGTTCCCCTTATTCCCACTCTTTGCCTGCTGCCAGTCAGCCAATGCTCTGTCCAGACTAGTGTCTATCTTGTAGTATCATGGGCTCTTAACCTGCTCGGCAGGTGCAGTTGAAATAAAGATGAGGATGAATGTGATAGTGGCAGTAGTGTAAATAAACATGGAGAGACATGGAAAACAGGGCTGGAGGCTTGATAGTGTGAAATATCGTCCAAAAATCAAAACCATTCCCTCTTCTGCCACGACAAGACCACTCTCAGGGTGGAGGAGCAACACCTCATATTCCATCTAGGTAACCTCCAGCCTGGTGGCATGAACATCAATTGCTCCAACTTCTCGCTATTTTTCCCACTCCCCCTTTCCTCTTTTCCAGTTCCGCACTCTAGCCCCCTCTTACCTTCTCTTCTCTCCACCTGTCTATCACCTCCCCCTGGTGCCCCTCCTTCCCTTTCTCCCATGATCCACTCGCCTCTCCTATCAGATTCCTTCTTCTCCAACCCTTTAGCTTTTCCACCTATCACCTCCCAGCTTCTTACTTCATTGCCCCCTCCCCCCAAACACACCTGGCCTCACCTATCACCTTTTAACTTATCCTCCTTCCCCTGCACTCACCTTCTTATTCTGGCATCCTCCCCCTTCCTTTACAGTCCAGAAGAAGGGTCTCCGCATGAAACTTTTAATCCCTGTTTATTCCCCTCCATAGATGCTGCCTGAGCCGCTGAGCTCCTATAGCATTTTGTGTGCGTTGCTCTGGATTTCTAGCATCCGCAGAATCTCTTGTGTTTATGATCTTCTTCATTGTGTTCGACTTTTAGTGATTATTTAATAATTTTACTGAGACAGTTGAATGGGCTGTTACTACTTATCAATGTATCCACCTATCAGCATACTCCATTCCCCAGAGAGCAGTAGTAAAGCCGGATTGCTTTGTGCCCAGTGAGAGGAAGAGGATAAGTTAATTTTTTAAGCTAGCTTCAGGGAAGGTGCTTTGGCAGCAACATAAGATGTTGTTGGTATTACAAAAGAACAAAATACTCAATGTGATGTAGATTTTTAGATATTCAAAAAAGTATTCAGCTCTTCAATATGACCTTTTGTATTTTCTCATCCGATAATCTTAGCTTGCTTTTGTTGTAAAATGAATATCGATTTTGTGAAACGACTCATGTTCCTTTATGACTTGTAATTGTCTGAATTTGAAAGGATTTTCTTTGAAGAGGTACTAGGCTCTCCCTATCTATTTATTTTATTTCTTCAGACACTGGCAGTAAACATTAAACAAGAAGATATGATCAAAGACTGGGCTGATGGGGCTCGTCAGCCGTGGTTGGCAACTCATCCAGGAGAAGGAGAACTCTGATCTCAACCACCCCCCACCCTCCACTGCCTTACAGCTATATCCACTCATGGGGGAGGCTTCGGGAGCAAACTCCAAGGAAAAATCCGGAGTTGGGGTCCCTAAGGCAGTCCTGTGTTGAGCAGAACACTGACTGGCAACTCCTGCGACACCACTGGTTCCAAACTGCATCAGTCTCTGCTGCTCCGTTGGATTCATCAGCTGCGTGGACAGGAGGAGCCTGCTGCACGGGCAGCAGCTTGCTCTCCATATCGTACTGCCCTGGCTTGCGTATCATGTAGGCAGCTGGGACTCAGACCCCATGCTCAACCCTAATAGGAGAGTATGCATTATGATCAGAGATTAAGGGAGCTAGGGCTTTACTCTTTGGAGAGAAGGACGATGAGAGGAGACATGATAGAGGTGTACAAGATATTAAGAGGAACAGATAGAGTGGACAGCCAGCACCTCTTCTCCAGGGCACCACTGCTCAATACAAGAGGACATGGCTTTAAGGTAAGGGGTGGGAAGTTCAAGGGGGATATTAGAGGAAGGCTTTTTACTCAGAGAGTGGTTGGTGCATGGAATGCACTGCCTGAGTCAGTTGTGGAGGCAGATACACTAGTGAAGTTTAAGAGACTACTAGACAGGAATATGGAGGAACTTAAGGTAGGGGGTTATATGGGAGGCAAGGTTTGAGGGTCAGCACAACATTGTGGGCTGAAGGGCCTGTACTGTGCTGTACTATTCTACGTTCTATGTTCTAACCAATGGAAGAACTTCAATGATCATAGGTTATTAGAGAGAGCATTTATGAGCGGGGTGGCATGGTAGCATCGTTGTTAGCACAACGCTTTACACTACCAGTGAACTGGATTCAATTCCCGCCACTGTCTGTTGTGGAGTTTGTACCTTCTCCCCTTGACCACATGAGTTTTCTCCTTGTGCTCCAGTTTGCTCCCACAGTCCAAAGACGTGCCGGTTGGTAGGCTTATTAGTCATTGTAAATGTCCTGTGATTAGGCTAGGATTAAATCAGGGTTTGCTGGGTGGCGTGGCTCAAAGGGCTGGAAGGACCTATTCCATGCTGTAGCTCAATTAATAAATAAATAACGGGTTTCTTTGCCTAGCATGGTATAAGCTGAAGGGACTCTGTGCTTTTATAAGGGTTTTCAATTGTTAATGATTTACTTATTTATTAATTTAGATACAATGTGGAATAAGTCATTCCAGCCCACTGAACTACAGCACCCAAAGACTCACCGATTTAACCCCAGCAATTTAACCACAGGACAATTTACAATGACCAATTAACCTACTAACTGGTCCGTCATTGGACTGTGGGAGGAAACTGAAGCACCCGGAGGAAACCCACACACACACGGGAAGGAGCGTGCAATCTTGCCTACGGAGGACACTGGAATTGAACGCTAAACTCCAATGCTCTGAACTATATGGCGATATTTCAGATTATAAAATAAATCTTAACTTGGTATGGTGGGAGAAAATATTATTAAAATCTAAGACAACAGACAATCATATAGATTAAATAAAATGAACGTTCTTTTCTGACTGATATAAAGAAAATCAGCTTTTTTTAAGAATTCCTTCTCAGGATGCAGGCTCTACTGGTAAATGATTATTTACAGTCAAACTCTACAATGTGATAATATGGTGCCTTCTTGAATCCCTGCAGCTTGTGTACATAGATAAAGTGAATTCTGTGACTTTAACTCGGTGGCAATGAAAATCGATTTCGTGTTTTCCAGGTATATATGACGAATAAACTCTTCTCGGGCTTCCAGCCGGGTACAGGTATTGACTTTAACCGACGTTTGATGAAAACTCTACCATCTTCAGATACCTGTACCCAGCTAGAAGCTTGAAAAGAGTTCATTCATTAGTGGTAATGAAGTTCATCTTGAACTCCTGGCTGGTTCCATTCAACACAGAATACACCAGTTTAAACTGCACCAGTATCTATGCACCTGACCTGGTTGAGTTATTAGTTGTTACCCCAGGTTTTTGATGGGGTGGGTGTTTCATGATGGTTATGTGAAGGAATGCAATGGTTAGTAGCTAGGTACCTCCTTGTTTAGTAGACTTATTGCAGGACAATAAAAGGCCATTTATCCCATGAGGTCCTTACTGTTGGCATCTTCCTGCAAGGGGCAGCATGTCTTTCAATTCACATTGCATTTGAGGTGAACACAAGAGATACATACTTAGCTCACTGCTCTGCTCTCTCTACACCCACGATTGTGTGGCTCAGCACAGCTCAAAAATCATTTTTAAGTTTGGTGGTAACACAAATAGAGTTGGTAGAATTTCAAATGGTGATGAGGAGGCATATAGGAGTGAGACAGATCAGCTGGCTGAGTTGTGTCACAACAACAATCTTGCACTCAACGTCAGGAAAACCAAAGGATTGTGGACTTCAGGAAAGGGAAGCCAACGGAGCACACGCCAGTCCTCATCGAGGGATCAGAGTGGAAAGGGTGAGCAGTTTCAAGTCCCTGGGTGTCAATATCTCTGAGGATCTATCATGAGCCCAACATACTGATGCAACTACAAAGAAGGCACAACAATTTCATTAGGAGCATGAAGAGAATGGGTACATCACCGAAGACACTAACGTATTTCTACAGATGTACCATGGAAAGGAATAAAGAATTGACATTTCAGGCCGAGACTCTTCATCAGGATCTCAGCCCGAAACATCAACTGTTTATTGATTTCCATAGATGCTGCCTGACCTGCCGAGTTCCTGCAGTTTTTTGTGTCCATTTCAGAGGAGGGTTGGCTAACAGCGGAGCAGAACTTGCACCAAGATGTGCAACACTTAGGTTTTAAGCTTCTTCTACAGATTGACTTAACATCGTTCAAAGGTCACCAACAACATTGTTAGGTTTTCTTTTTTAATTTATGGATTATCTTTATAACTTAGTGAATTTAAGGAATTCATTGCTGTGGATGACTGTGGAGGTCAATTTATGGAGTATTTAAAGCAGAAGTTGATAGGTCCTTGATTAGTAAGGGTGTCAATGATTACGGGAGAAGGCAGTGGAATATGGTTAAGAAGGATGGTATATAAGCCATGATGGAATGTCGAAGCAGACTTGATTGTGCGAATAGCCTAACGTTACTCCTATGTCTTGTGGTCTCATTTGAAGCAGCAAAATCTCTAAAAAATGTGGAATTTGTTGCCACAGATTGCTATGGAGGACATCATTGGGCATATTTAAGGCAGAGCTTGATAGATTCTTGATTAGTCAGGGCATGAAGGAATACTGGGAGAAGGCAGGAGATTGGGGCTGAGAGGGAGGGAAAATGGATCAGCCATGATCAAACCACGCAGTCCACTAGATGACCAAATAGTATAATTCTCTTCCTATATCTTATTTATCTAAATAGATTGTTGCTTAACTTTATATAAAGATTAGCTTTAGTTGTGACATGTACATCAGAATATACAGTGAAATGCATCATTTGTGTCAAATGAAATTAACGAGGACTGTGCTGAGCAGCCCACAAGTACTCAGGGACCAACATAGCATGCCTACAGCTTACTAGCCATAACCCGGACATCTTTGGACTGTGGGAGGAAACCAGAACACCCAGAGGAAACCCACGTAGTCATGGGGAGGACACACAAACTCCTTACAGACAACAGCACGAATTGAACCCCAATCTTACAGATGGAACTGTAAAAGTATTATGCTAACTGCTAGGCTACTGTAGCACCCATATTAATTAATTAATTACATTAACATACTCACAAACTTAAATACTTTCACTGGGCCCATTATTTTGCACTAACGCCATAAGGTTTTCCATGCTAAGACAATGAGCTGAACAGTTTCTTCTTCATTATAGAAGTCCTGAGGTGAGGTCTCTGTTATAACCCAGTAACCAACTTGTGCACAGAAAGACCCAACAAATTTAATGACCAGATAACCGATTTAAGTTTTATGATCTTGGATGAATGAATGATTGTAGACCAAAGCATCTGGAGAACCTCTCAGCAATGCTTCAGATGTTGCTATAGGATCTTCTCTGAAATAGACAATGTTATTTTGGTTTAATAAAGAGAGGTTAGCTTCATTTGCCACATGAACATCAAAACATCAGTGAAATATGACATTTCTGTCAAATCAAATCAGCGAGGTTTGTGGGGGGCCGCCCACAAGTGTTGCCATGTTTCCGGAGCCAACGTGGTGTGCGCACAACCTACTAACCCTAACCGTATGTGTTTTGAATGTTTGTAGGAAACATGATAGAAACACACGTGGTCATGGGAGAAGCGTACAAATTCCTTACAGGCAGCAGTGGGAATCACACCCCCCCACCCCCTGCGGTGATCGCTGTCTCTGTAAAGTGACTGCACTAACCCTTATGCTGGCAGTACTCACTTTATCAAGTTCAAGTTCTCAGCCTAGGTTAGATATAAAAGCCCTGGAAAGAAGCCATTGTTTTAGAAATGAGAGTCCTACCAACTTTCCTGGATAAGATATGTAACAATTTGTCTCACAAGAAATTCTAAGTGAGCATTTTATAAATAAAATGTTGTTGCAGAATTTTGGGAAACTGACGTATAATAGCAATTTGTTGCGAAGGAAATATCTTGGTTGTTTTCTTTGGAGCAGTGGAGGCTGAGGGGAGATTTGATAGAGGCTTACAAGACTATGAGAGGCAGAGATAGAGTAGACCGACAGTATCTTTTTCCCAGGGTTGCCATGATGTCAGTAAGCCAAAGGAGCTGTTTGTGGGCTTCAGGAAGGGCAAGACGAAGGAACACATACCAATCCTCATTGAGGGATCAGAAGTGGAGAGAGTGAGCAGCTTCAAGTTCCTGGGTGTCGAGATCTCTGAGGACCTAACCTGGTCCTAACATACCGATGCAGTTATAAAGAAGGCAAGACAGCGACTATACTTCATCAGCAGTTTGAAGGCATTTGGTATGTCAACAAATAGACTCAAATTCTTCTATAAATGTACCGTGGTGAGCATTCTGACAGGCTGCATCACTGTCTGGTATGGATGGCTACTGCACAGGACCGAAAGAAGCTGCAGAAGGTTGTAAATTTAGTTTGCTCCATCTTGGGTACTAGCCTACAAAGAACTTGGGACATCTTCAAGCAACAGTGTCTCAGAAAGGCAGCGTCCATTATTAAGGACCTCCAGCACCCAGGGCATGCCCTTTTCTCACGGTTACCATCAGGTAGGAAGTACAGAAGCCTGAAGGCACACACTCAGCGATTCAGGAACAGCTTCTTCCCCTCTGCCATCCAATTCCTAAATGGGCATTGAACCTGTGAACACTACCTTACTTTTCTTAATATATATTGTTTCTGTTTTTGCATGATTTTTAATCTATTCAATATACATATACTGTAATTGATTTACTTATTTATTTATTATTATTACTTTCTTCTTCTTCTATATTATGTATTGCATTGAACTGCTGCTGCTAAGTTAACAAATTTCACGACATATGCTGATGATAATGAACCTCACTCTGATTCTGATTCTGATGGAATGGCGGAACAGACTCGATGGGTCAAATGGCCTAATTCTGCTCCTACATATTATGGTGTTATGGAAATGTCTAAAACCAGAGGACATGCATTTAAGATGAGAGGGGTAAAATCAAAGGAGATGTGAGGGCCAAGTTTTTTTTACTGGGATGCACTGCCTGAGGTGGTGGTAGATGCAGATACATTATGTTCTATGTTTTAACAGCTTTTCTCTATTCCTGAAATAAATAGACAGGAAAAAGGATTGAGCATCTTAATTCCCCACTTGTGCTTCTAACACAATTCACCACACAAAGAATGCAAAATTAATAATATTTATATTATAATCTCAAACAGTGGCTTAGCAGAATTCACGTAAAGAGAAAAAGAGAGAGAGAGAGAGAAGAATATTCTGTGCACTCTCCATCAGAAATATTCATGACAACAGTAGTTGCACCGCTTCTACAAATCACCTGGTACGGAGGGGCCACTGCACTGGATCGGAAAAAGTTGCAGACGATTGTAACCTCAGCCAGCCCCATCATGGGCACTGTCCTCCTCCGCATTCAGGACATCTTCAAAAGCAGTGCCTCAAAAATGCAGCATCCATCATTAAGGACCCCATCACCCGGGATATGCCCCTTTCTCTTTGCTACCAACAGGGAGGAAGTACCGGAGCCTGAAGACACACACTCAACATTTTAGGAACAGCTTTTTCCCCTCTGCCATCAGATATCTGAATGGTCAATGAACTCATGAAAGCTACCTCACTATTTTGCTTCCCTTTTACGCCATTTTAATTTAATTTAAAAAAAAATATATATGAACTATAAATTAAAATAAAAACTATATACAATACATATACTGTATATACATTTCTTATAGTAATTTATATTATTAATCATGTATTGCAATGCAATGTACTGGTCCTGCAAAACAACAAATTTCACAATGATTCTGAAACCAACAAAAGGTGATTGAAAAGTGAAGATGTTAAGTTTTGTAACTTCAAGACATTAAGCTAATTCAGAGGAGTCTGAAATGGGTGTCTGAAACTTGGTGTTTACTTTAAGTGAGGAGCTCATGTATAATGTGACAGTGTGATGACATATGCAATTCACATATTTATACATATAATCCGTAATGAATTATTTAAGTGAACAAGAATGCTTAATTAACCAATATATATACAAGATTAGTCAAGTATATTAAATACAGAACAGAAGGCTTACTTTTATGTTTTATTCCTTATGTTTTATATAATGAAACCAAGCATTGATTTAACTTTTTTGTAATTAACAATTCAGATGGCTGAGTCAAATAACTTGTTTAAATTTTCCTTTCATTTGCACAATAAGATGTGCTTATTATATCTTATAAATAATCTTCAATGACAATTGCTCCTTGCAGGTTAAATGGTGACAATGATGCAACTTATTATGCGCCTGTTTTTATGTTGAGATTATAACCCGCCTAAAGGAAGCTGGCAGGCTACATTTACATGTCAAAAAAAATCTATGCTGTTGATTCCCTTTGGCATTTGAATCATTTATTACACATATCAAACTATGTATAATTTTGCACTTACAGATGTAATTACAGATTTTGAAACAAGGTATTTTTTTTCACTCGCGTAGCAGATTGTTGTTTGATACTGAGTGGAAGCAGAAGCCGCTCCTCAGCATGCAGCAGTTTTAATTGCCTGAAATTCACCGCTGTTATAAGCAGTTGGAAAGTTGTGTGCACTCCACACAAAGAATTCTCAATGTTTTCCCAGCAAACTGCTTCGAGGTACCGTTTTCCTCCACTTTTCAGATTCAGGCTACATACCACTGACATTTCTGGTTTTGTGGCAGTAGTACATTGCAATACCTAATAATAGAAGGTAAATACATTACACTAAGTATATATAAAAACTTAAATTAAATAAGTAGTGCAAAAAGAGAGAAAAAAATATTGAGGTAGTATTCATGGGTTCATTGTCCAATCAGAAATCTGATGGCGGAGGGGAAGAAGGTGTTCCTGAAACTTTGCATGTGTGTCTTCAGGCTCCTGTACCTCCTCCGTGATGATATTAATGAGGAGAGGGAATGTACTGGGAGATGGGGGTCCTTGATGATGGATGCCACCTTTTAGAAGCATTGTCTTTTGAAGGTGTCCTCAACGCTGGGAGGTCCAGCACCCATGATGGAGCTGGCTGAGTTTACACCTTTCTGCAGCTTCTTCCAATTCTGTGCAGTGGCCCCTCCGCCCCAGATGGAGATGCAACCAGTTAGGATTCTCCTCACGATACTTCTCAAAGGTTCATTTCTTCATTTATTATTATGAAAGTTTATAACTCTGAAGTTCTCTGGGTAGCCATGAAACCAAGAAAGCAAAAAAAGAAAGGCAACGCGTTGATGAACCCTCAAGTATCCCTCCCCACACGAAAAAAGAAACAGGCATATCAATGCCCTGAAGAAATCAACGTCTGTAGAGATTTGTGAGTGTCTTTTGTGACACACCAAACCTCCTCAACCTCCTAATGAAATATAGCCGCTGTCTTGCCTTCTTTGTGAATCCATCGATATATTGGACCCGGGATAGATCTTCAGAAATGTTGACCCAAGAACTTGAAACTGCGCACCCTTTTTTTAAATATCTAGAAGTCTTAAAGCTCCCTGTGATCTATATTTCCCTCCAACATTAAACCCTTCTTTATAAGGCATTAGTCAGACTGCACAGAGAAAATCAAGGGGAGGTTTACAAGAATGATCCTGGGACTAAAGAGGTTAATGTAGGAGAGTGTTTGATGGCTCTGGGTCTGTACTCATTGGAGTTTAGAAAATCGAAGGGGGATCTCATTGAAACTTATCAAATATTGAAAGGCCTAGATATGGTGGATGTGGAGAGGATGTTTCCTTTAGTGGGAGAGTTTAGAACCAGAGGGCGCAGTCTTAGAGCTGAGCGATGTCCATTTAGAACAGAGATTAGGAGGAGTTTCTTTAGCTGGAGGCTGGTGAATCTGTGGAATTCAGTGCCACAGAGAGCTGTGGAGGTCTATTTAAAGCAAAGGTTAGTGTGTTCACGATTAATCAGGGCTTCAAAGGTTATAGAGAGAAGGCAGGAGAATGGGGTTGAGAGGAATAATAAATCAGACAGGATGGAATAGCGGAGCAGATCAGATGAACTGAATGACATAATCATGCTCCTATGTCATATGGTCTTATGCATCTCCAAGTTTGATGTTTCCACTATAGATGACCTGGCATAGGCCCTAAGCTCCGGGATTCCTTCCTATACTTCCCCCATCTCTCCTCCTTTAAGGCACTATTTAGAATCTACTATCTAATAAAGCTTTTGGTCTGTCCTTATGGACAAAATTACTCCAATGAAGAGATTCAGTATAGTAAGGGTGTCATTTTGTTGTTAGTGAATACTCTCAGCTGTAAGAGCAAAGATATAAAATTATCTTTGCTATTGAGTTAATATGGAAAATCCCTCAAGTAGGATGTGGGAGCCGCGGCAATGACATCGGTACTACTGGCTTTAAAAAATGTAATTGAACATGAAATGCATTGTCCAATGAACGTCAGAGTGAAAATGTGTGGCAAGGTTTATTCTTATAATTTTTTTTATTATCAATAAATTTTATTTTGGTTAATAAAAAAGAATCTCAAGTAGGTGGCAGCAAAGAACCCTGGTAAGAACTGAGTTGCAAAGCTCCTGCTAAATGTAATGTTGACACTTAATTTAATTTTTAAAGATAAGCTCTATTTGTCAGATATACAGGACATTGAAACATTCAGTGAAATGTGTTGTTTGGGTCAGTGCCTGACAGTCCTGCAAATGTCGTCATGCTTTTGGCTCTGTCATCGTATACCCACAACTTACTAACTCATGCGTTTTGTAATATAGGAGGAAACCAGAGCCCTTGAGGATCAATAATCACCTTTATTCGACATATATTGGGAATTTGCTGTGGTGTGTTGGTCAGGGTGAGACATGCAACAAAAGACAACAACATTCAACAATTATAAAGAATTATGTAAAATATAACGTTAGTGGTTAAAGTACTGACGTGGAATAAAATCCGAATAAAAATATAAATATCAGTATGTATTTTCAATGTAAACTGCATTATAAAAGGGAAATCTGTACAGTCTTGGAGAGATGTACAAAGTCTTTGCAGACAGCAGTGGGAATTGAACCTGGATCACTGGTGATTTAAAGTGTTAAGCTACTATCATCATCATCATCAGGTGCTGTGCCCAGTTTGAGCTTTGACTGCCATGGCCCACACACTCCTGTTTCAGGTCAAGTGGATCAATTCATTGGTATTCATTTCCAGTTCTCTGGCTGCTGTCTCCATCATCATTTGTCTTTGCCTTCCTCTTGCTTTCTTCCCTTCAATCTTTCCCATAATTACCGTGCATTCTAACTCCTCTTTCCTAATCACATGTCCGATGAGGTTAGGCTGTCTTTTCATGATCTCATACCTTATTTCTCCTTTTGTGCTTGCCCTGTTCATGACATCCTGATTAGATATTTGTTTTGTCCATGATATTCTTCGCATCCTCCTCAAAAACCACATCTCTGCTGCTACAATTCGTTTCCTCATTTTACTAGATATTGTCCAACATTCTGAGCCATATAACATAACTGAATAAACTGGTTACTATAGCACTCATTATTTTTGAGTATTTTAATATTTTCACTCTCCTTTGCTTGCTGACAGTCAGAAGAATACATGAAAGGCAAGAGGGCTGTAGACTCAGGTCCTCAAATATGGCACAAAATAGGCTAAGGGGATCTATGCCCAGGAGGCCAAACGGTTGGAGGACGGTGAAATTCTGCAGGGGAACCACTCCTGTTCATTCCTGCCGCAGAGTGAGAGGACTACAGCGCAGAAACAGGCCCTTCAACCCATCAAGTCCATGTCAGCCCAGTCTTCTGCCTAGTCCCATCTACCTGCACTCCGACTATAGCCCTAAAGAACACCCCATGCCACCCCACCCCCCACCATCCAGATACCTATCCAAATTTCCAAATTTCCCTTAAATGCTAGAACTGAACCCGCATCCACAACTTCTGCTGGCAGCTTGTTCCATGCTGTCACCACCCTCCGAGTGAAGAAGTTCCCCCTCAGGAACTAGTGCTTACCTTATACATTTCACCTTTCACCCTTCACCCTTGACCCCTGGTTCTATTCTTATCCAACCAGAGTAGAAAAAGCCTGCTTACATTTACCTCTATCAAATCTCTGCTCATTCTCCCACACTCCAGGGAGTAATTTTTAATTCATTGCACTGTACTGCTGTTAAAAAAACACAGGTTTCTTGCCATATAAAAATTTTAGGCACACATATACATAGATGGTGTACTTTATTATTTTATGTATTGCACTGTACTGGTGACGCAAAGCAACACAGTTCAAGACATACTGTATGTCAGTGATGGTAAACCTGATTCAGGGCAGGAAAAGACCAGACACTTTGCTGGGACCTGCTTTGAGATCACCTCATAGATAATCCTCCTGGACTCTGCCTAGGATACATATCTTTCTCATTCTGCAGCACCCTCGTGATACCTAGAACCATATGGTTTGAAATAGTCCACTATGCTCCACAAGTGTGGGTAGTGTGACGAGAATACACATAAATTAAGATGTTAGCTGGCCTGGGCTGGCACCAGTGGGATCAGCAGTTGGTCTGCCACCTATCTTCAGGGGAGAGAGAGATAAGGAAAACAATGAAGCAGCATTTGGAGATGTTAATGAAGGGACAGGAGAGAGTAACGGAAAGAGAGCTGTCAAGATCGGCTCCCCCCTTTGAACCCTGAACTGTTTGAAGTGATGGACAGGCGATACCCCAGCAGGGGGATAAAAAGGGACAGGTTCGCTAAGGCAGGACACACACACGACACCCCGAGGTAAAGAGACCCTGGAAGCGGTGCGTCTCCCACAAGCCAGTGGGAAGTTCTTGGACGGCTGATCGCGGGATCAAGCCATAGACGCTCAGGGTGGAAAGGCACGATCGGCGGGAACCTGGTGTGTGTCCACCCTTGCTTGGGTGCTGGGTTCACCGCAGAGAAATGATCGTATCTGGAAACGGAGGGGTCACGGTCGGTGACCTCAGATGACATCACAAAGGGCTCGCCCGAAAGCTGACTGCAAAGGTCTGTGTGGAAGCCGTTTTGAATATTCATTCGTTTTGCTCTCTCTCTCCTTCCCCCCACTGTCCATCGCCACGGCAGCGATTACTGCGAACTGAACTGAACTAAATTGAACTGAACTTTGCGTCACTTTGAAGCTGGTCATTTACCCCTAGACAACGATAGAGCTTGATTGATCCTGTTATCTTAATTCTGTGTACATGTATGTTTATCATTGCTGAACTGTTGCATTCATTATCCTTTTGATTAGAGTACTGTGTTGCTTGTTTCTTTAATAAAACTTTCTTAGTTCTAGTAATCGAGACTCCAACTGAGTGATCCATTTCTGCTGGTTTGGCAACCCAGTTACGGGGTACGTAACAGTAGAAATTAAGGCACATACAGTACTATGCAGGAGTCTTGGGCACACCGACTGTATATACTGCAGCTAGGGGTCTAAGTCTTTTGCACAGTACACTTGCCACAAAACAAATCAAATTTCATGGCATATGGGAGTGATGATAAACCTGATTCTGATATGGGTCTCTATTGTGGTCTGAGAGCGGGAAGGGGATAAGGAAAGGGGAATCATGGTTGGGAAAAGGAGAAGGGAGAGGGGGAGTGAGCAGGAAGCACAAGAGAGATATTCTCAGTTGTTTGGAATCAAATGACCTAGCTGGATGTCACAGGGCTGGGTGTGTCTGCACCCGCGCCCCCTGTCCCTGGGGCTCCTTCTCTGCCACCTGTCCCACACCCCTCCCGCAGTGCTCCGCCCTCCCCACTCCCACCATCCTTTGCTTTCCCCAGACTTACAAGCTCACTTTCCTCTCCACATTGACAAATGCAGTACTGTGCAAATGGCTTAGCTGTGTACACGTGTCTAATACTTTTGCACAGAGCTGTACATCAGTGATGATAAACGTGACTGAGATTCCGAGAGCTGGTAGCTGATCAAGTGTGAAGTATCCAATTATTAAGACTTAGAGGCAATGTGAAATTGAAGTCGAATAGTTGTGAAGGGTGAATTTGACAAGATGTCTATGACCTTGAGTGTTCTTTGATAGTAATATTTGTTATTTTTTTTACTTAGGGATACAGGCCCTCACAGCCTAACAAGGTAGTGTCACCCAGCAAACCACCTATTTAACCCTAGCCTAGTCACAGCACAATTTACAATAACTTATACGCCCTGTATGTATATAGTGTTACACATCTTAGGAGTAAGGTGCTTTTCAACAGTCGTCCTACCTGAGGAGTCATGTGACTGGTACCTTTGACAGAGTACCGTAGTTATCATTTTAAATCAAGGCTGCACTTGCTGATAATGGAAATTCCTCTGTTATGAATATTCTTTGTTTGAATATTTATTTCTAGAATCCCAGATAAAAATCATTAGGTTTCACCCAGAAATAAGGGTGAGGGGGATGTTTAGAAGTGGGACGGAAAATGATCCACAGATTGGTCACCAGGGTCAGTAGTTTGTGCGAGTCCGCAAGTCGAGGTGCGATGGTCAACGCCATCCTAGGGTGCAGTCTCAAATTATATATGTGATGTATACAAACCTGAGAATGCAGGGACAGAGACTGGAGGCCTGGAGGCTGCCTGTCTAGGGGGTGTGATTGAATGAGAAAGGGGCTTGTTTTGCTGTTGTTACCTTGCTTGGTTTTATTTTGCTGTTATTGCCTTGTGATGTTCTACTGAACGTGGTGGACATGGTATATCGGGGCCAGGATGTGTGGCGAAGCTAGCGGGCTATCTGCACCGCGTTCTTGGGTGTGCTGGGTTTTAATGTAAATGACGTATTTCACAGAATGTTTCCATATACTAGTGATAAATCAATCTGAATCTGGCTGAGAAAAAAGTACCTTCACTACTGGTAGACTATCAGTCAATTTCCAACATATAGTTTGAAATATTATAAAAATGATGAAAGCAATAAAAGAGTTCTTTGTCAAATGTCTTTGAAGATATGATAAAACCGGTAATTTTGCTGTCAAGTACACAGTGGAATATTTTAATACAATTTCAATCGAGTATCATAGTTCAAAGAATTTAATGCAGTTTGGTGGGAAACAAATTATCACTTTAAGATGCTGAGTATCCTGTTTCCCGCGGCTGAAAACAACCTACTTTAAAATCAGTCTGAGATTACCAACGGAATTTGATTTATTTTGCAACAGCTATAAAAAATGATGTTATGTATTGCACACATTTTCAGCGTGGGACATATAAAGTACTCCAAACCGTTTCTGCTTGCTTCGCAGCGATTGCAGAATGTAAAACACCCGCTCCATGAACTTGAGCCTTTTCACTTCATCCCCTCCCGTCCCTACAATGACTCAACAAGAATCAGAATCATGTTCACAAACACAAGAAGATTTTGCAGATACTGGAAATCCAGAGGAACACACACAAAATGCTGGAGGAACTCAGCAGGTCAGGCAGCATACATGTAGGCCAAGGGTTCCCAATGTGGGGTCCAAGGACCCCTTGGTTACTGGTAACGCTCCATGGCATAAAAAAAGTTGGGAACCCTTGATGCATGGGAATAAAGAGTCAATGTTTTGGGCTGCTCGTTCTGAAATCTCCAGGCCTGATGAAGGGATTTTGGCCTGAACTATTGACTGTTTTTTCCCCACGTAGAATGCTACCTGACCTGCTAAGTACCTTCAGCACGTGGCATGTGTTGCTTAGAATCAGAGTAGATATCACTGGCATATGTCGTGAAATTAGTTGTTTCGCAGCAGCGGTACAGTGCAATACATAAAATATGCGATAGATTACAATAAGAAATATATTTTTAAAGATTATATAAGTAGTGTAAAAAGAGAGCAAAAAAATAGTGAGGTAGTGTTCACAGACTATTCAAAAATCTGACGGTGGAGGGGAAGAAGCGCTCAGCAGAGATGGTGCTCGGTGCTCGGTGTCGGAGGGCTGGTCGGAGGCTTGAAGTTTTCGGATGGACTCAGAGTCAGACTGTGGTCGGGTGCTTCCAGGATGCTGCATTGGCAAGTTTGCGATGCTGGAGGCTCATGGCAGGGAGAGTTTCTCCCTTCTACCATCTGCGTGAGGTGTTGGGGCTATCGGGACTTTGAGACTTTTTTTACCATGCCCATGGTCTGCTGTTATCAAATTACGGTGTTGCTTTGCACTGTTGTAACTGTATGTTAGAATTCTGTGGTATTTGTCAGTTTTAGTCTTCGTCTGTCTTGTGTTTCTGTGATATCACACTGGAGAAACATTGTATCATTTTTTAATGCATGCATTACTAAATGACAATAAACAAGGACTGAGTGTGCTCATAATCTAATAATCTAAAGTGTTCAGTGTGCATCTTCAGGCTCCTGTACCTCCTCAATGAGAAGAAGGCATGTCCTAGGTGGTGGTGATTGTTTAATGATGGATGTTGCCTTTTTGAAACATCCACTTTTGAAGATGCCCTGGATGGTGGGGAAGTAAGAAATAGTGTTTATACAACAGCCAGTAGCTCCTCTGAATGACCCATGCCCTGGAGCAAATGTGTTAGCTTTGAAGTGCCATCAATTTATTCACAACGTTTCTTTCGAAGGATAAGCAAATATGGAGATAAATAATGATGAGAGTGTTCAGGCAACATCGTCAGAGCTAATGTCCCAGAAATGCATCCGGGTTGTCTCTCCAGAGACAGAAACCTCCGTTGTGCAGTTACAAAGGGCACTAAACAAAATGGTGAAATTCATTAGCCACTCTTGCAAACCACAACTGCCTACTAGAACACAGAACATAGAAATCTACAGCACATCACAGGCCCTTCAGCCCAAAATGTTGTGCTGACCATGTAACCTACTCTAGAATCTGCCTATAATTTCCTGAGCACATTTTTCTATTTTTCTAAGCTCCGTGGACCTATCAAAGAGACTCTTAAAAGACCCTGTTGTATCCTGTTAAAGTCAAGTTTGTTGTCAGATGCACAAGTACTAGAACCAGAGGTCATGGGTTAAGATTGAGAGGTGTAATGTTTAAGTGGAACATGAGGGGGAACTTCTTCACTCAGAGGGTGGTAAGTATGAGGAACGAGCTGCCAGCGGGAGTGGTGGATGTGGGTTCAATTTCAACATTTGAGAGAAATTTGGATAGATGTATGGGAAGGGTATGGAGGACTACGGTCTGGCTGAAGGTCGATGAGACTAAGCAAATTCGTTGACTGGAATGCACTAGATAGCCCAAAGGGCCTGTTTCTCTGTTGTGGTGACTGTAACTCTACGATTCCACGTGTATGCGTAGGTGCAATGTAAAACCTACTCGCAGCAGCTTTACAGGCGCATAGCATCAGGTAAACAGCATTCACAAGAACAGTTCTCACTCTGCTTATTGTTATTCAACCATACAGATGTATACCACTAAATGAAACAAATACAAGGAAATATGCAGATGCTGGAATTTCGAACAACACACACGAAATACTGGTGGAACGCGGCAGGCCAGGCAGCATCTATAGGAAACCACTTTCAAATCTCTTACTATCTCTTCTTTCAGTTAGTCCTGACGAAGGGTCTCGGCTCGAAACGTTGACTATACTTCTTCCTATAGATGCTGCCTGGCCTGCTGCGTTCACCAACATTTCGTGTGTGTTAAATGAAACAAATGTTCCTCCGAACCAAGGCACAAAACACCGGATATATAACTTACACTCATAACGCGTACAGTAATATTACCACAAATAGTAAGATGCATTTATGACAAAGTTTAAAAAGTATAATGCTGCTAACACTTCATATGTGATGAGACCTGGGTGACGACAGGGGGTTCGGTCATCATACGGCCAGGGGGAAGAAGCTGTTTCCCATCAGAACGGTTCTTGTTCTAATGCTATGGTACCTCAGAAATGATGGTAGGGGTCAAAGAGAGTGTTGGACAGTTGGGAGGCATCATTGATGATGTTAAGGGCACTGTGGATGCAGTGCTCCTGATAAATATCTCTGAAAACATGAATTCAAAATAAATAATACACAATTTATACACATAGCAACATTTAAGGAATGTTCCATACTTTAATGGGGGTATGAATATACAGAACATCATATAAGCCGCATTCACAAGAAAACATAAATTATACACAATTCCAATTCAAAAAAATAGATTCCATTTTAGTGTAAAGTGGTCATAGTGTTGCTGAAGTGTGGACAGGAAGATTTGCATTTGCTGCGTAACAGTAACACCACTTTGTTTCAGGAACAGCTGGCAGTAAAAATCGAATTTTCTATGGTAGCTGCATTTTTCCCAATAGCTCTGATCTCCAGAAGTAGCCCTGAAGATCACCCACAAGACAAACTTCAGTCTTTAAGGAGGGTCGGCATGCTATAATGATGCAGTCGGCTGGTAGGGTTGGGAGGAGGGTAGAGAAAAGAGATCAGTGATCAAATTTCAAAGTAAATTTATTATCAAAATGCATATATGTCACCATACACTGCCCTGACATGCACTTTCTGGCAGGCGTTCACAGTAGATAGAAAGAAACGCAGTAGAATCAATGAAAATCTGCACACAGCAAGATTGGCAAACAATCAAAGTACAAATGACAACAAACTGTTCAGATACAAAAAGAAAATACTAATAATAAATAAGCAATAAATATCAAGAACATGAGATGAAGAGTCATGGTTGGGGGAGTAGGCAAACTAATAATTTGCATGGACTAGATGGGCTGAAGGGCCTGTTTCTGTGTTGCAGTGTTCTATGACTCTATGACAGTGTTAACTTCCCAGGAGGGTAAAGGAATCTGCATGGCCATCCAGGTGCAGAGTAACACACACAAAGTGCTGGAGAAACTCAGCAGGTCAGGCAGCATGTATGGAAATGAATAAACAGTGAACATTTTGGGCCGAGATGTTTCAGCAGGACTGGAAAGAATAAAAAATTGGGGGTAGGGGAAGGAGGGCCAGCTAGAAGGTGAGTTGGAGGGCAGCAGAGATCACAGAGAGAGAGTAGGGAGAGAGGGTCTCACTGAACTCCTGTCAAAAAGAACATTTAAGCTTCTCAGGGTAATCATCCCTTAATGAGACTTCATAGCATAGCAGTAAATCATATTACAAGAGATTTTGCAGATGCTGGAAATCCAGAGCAGCACACACAAAATGATGGAGGAACTAAGAAGCCCACTTATCCAAAGGGCATGGTAGGAGTTCCACAGAGATATTGACAAGACGTAAGGGCTCTCCATGAATTACCTAAACTTTTTCAAGCCCTGTATGACAGACAAGTGTTCCTTCCAGGTTTAAAAGCAGGAGTCTCTTTTACCAAAAGTGCAATCTTCCTTTCTCTTCCACGAGAGCTTTTCTTGATTCGTATGATGCAACAGGGAGCAGCCAAGTACATGCATGACACACATAGCAAACACAGATCCTGAGGCAATATTTATATTAAGCATTGATGGCTTCTGGGGTCTGGGCAAGTCCAGAAGCTGAAGCTCAGTGATCTGTGAACCCTGGAGCCAGTGCCCAGAGGTCAAAGTTTCAAAGGCCGTGATCAACGAGTCCTGGAGCCAAGACCCGGGGGTCAAATTTCTGTGATCGGTGAGCCCGGGAACCGAGGCCTAGAAGTCAAAGCTTCAGAGTCCCATGATTGACGAGTCCTGGAGCTGAAGCCAGGAGGTCAAAGTTCCTTGATCGATGAGACCTGGAGTCGAAGCCCAGAGGTTGAAGTTCTGTGATTGGACAGTCCTAGAGTTGAGACTCAGAGGTCAAAGTACCATGATTGGCAAATCTTGGGGTACTCGGTGGCCTGATGTCTGTGAGTCTGTGAGCCTGGGCCAAAGGCTGGAGGTTGGAGATCCAATGTCTGTGAGTATGACAGTCCAGGGACAAGGAATGGGGAACCAGTGTTGGACTGACCTGGGTTAGAGGCTTGTCTGTGTGTGTGAGAGGATAGCTGGATGGGAAAGGGGCTACTGTTGTTCTGTTGGTATCATTGTTGTTGCTGCTCGTGTTGTTCTACTGAACCCATGAACACTACCTCACAATTTTTTCCCTCTCATTTTGCACTACTTATTTCATTAAATCTAAATGTATATACTTACTATTGTAATTTATTTGTAATTTATAGTTTTTAATATTATGTATTGCAATGTGCTGCTGCCACAAAACAACAAGTTTCACAACATATCCAGTGATGTTAAACCTGATTCTGATTCTGTTCTTTAAGGACATGTGTGTCTTGTGTTGGTTGTTAATGCAATCGCCACATTTCACTGTATGCTTTGATGTGCATGTGATAATAAATCTGAATTCGTAGAGAGGAATAAACAGTTGTCGTTTTGGGTCAAGACCCTACAGGACCGATGAAGTCTCTTGGGCCAAAAAGTCAACTGTTCCTCTCCATAGGTGCTGCATGACCTGTTGAGTTCCTCCAGCATTTCGTGCGTCTTCTCCTGGATTTCCAGCATCTGCAGAATCTCCTGTTTTTCGTAATCTAAATTTGGTTCTGCGAGCATTACGGGTAATTAAGTTTGCACAGCAGTAAAGCATTGATTTACAAACCAACACAAGAGCCTGTAGAGTTCTCGAGTTGATGATTTTTTTTTGTCGTATCGAATGAGAACACAGATGGTCTGATTTTGATCGCAGGAATGTAGGACAAGCCACCAGGTAAAACACCTGCCCTTCGTCAAAAAGTGCCATGGGATCTATTTCTTCCATCTAAGCAGGGAGGCCAGGTTTCAGCCTAACATCTCATCAGAAAATCTTCCTCAACAGTAAAGGAGTTCTTCAGAATTACATTGAAATGTCAGGAAAGATTATGCCCTCAGGCACTCAAGGGGGGACTTAAATGAGCAAAATTTTTAATTCAGAGTGAGAAGGGCATCAATGAACCGAGTTGATACATAAAATAGAGGTGGAGATAGCACAATTATCAGCAGACTATCATTTATTAAGGGCTAATGCTGATATATATTTATAGAACATAGTAGAACATAGAACAGTACCGCACAGTACAGGCCCTTTGTTGTGCCGACTTTCTAGCGAACTCTAAGATTAATCTTACCCTTCTCTCCCACATATCCCACCATTTTTCTTCCATCCATACGCATGTCTAAGAATCTCTTAAATGTCCCTAATGTAGCTGCCTCTACCACCACCCCTGTCAGTGTATTCTAAGCACACACTATCTCTGACACTTGCCTCTGACACCTACCCACCCCATACTTTCCATTCTATTAAGTCGCTGGATTTACTGTGTCTGTCCGCCAAAAAAAAATCCTTTTTGAATTTTTTTATGGTGCCATGTATCTACTTCAATGATAAATTTCTTTGAACTTTGAACTTTTGAACTCTGAACCCCCTTAAATTAGGTGCCCTTGTACTAGCCGTGTCTGCCCTGGGAAAAATTCTCTGACTAACCACTCTCGATCTGTGTCTCTAATAATCTATCAAGTCAAACCCCAAATGGCTGTCCATTGTCCAACAATTTAGTACTGGATCTCTGAAACAAATTTACAAATGCGGGAAAAAGGAAATGTTGTAAATGCACAGCAGGTCAGGCAGCGTCTGTGGAACAAAGAACAGTCTTCCAGCTAGCCTTTGCTATGACTGTATTTACATATAAGATAACTTTTACCTGGTCATTTGGCTGCAGAGTGGGCCGCTCCAATACTGCCTACCACAGTCAGTGCTGTAGATAAGAAGTCAGCTATTATTTTAATATAACACACACAAGAAGTCAACAGGTTGGTGAGCAACTATGGAGAGAAATAAACAGTCCTGATGAAGGGTCTCGGCCTGAAACATCGTTTAATCCTCTCTATAGATGCTGCCTGACCTGCAGAGGTCCTCCAGCATTTTAGAACATAGAACAGAGAACTGTACAGTACCAGGAACAGGCTCTTGGGCCCACAATGTTGTGCTGAACTGTGGTAAACCATATATATGTGTTGTAACTGGGTTAACTGCCTGGACACGCCCCTCTGCTGACTGCCCCTGTGGCTCCTCCCACAGACCCCTGAATAAAGGTGATTTCGCCCTGCTCCTCCCCCTCGGTCCAGGGGCAGACACGCCGCATGCTGGAAGTCATATTTTACTGCGAATAAAAGCCTTTCAGTATTTACCCTACTTCAGTCTTTTGGAATAATTGAAGGTGCTTCATGAACCAATCAAATTAGTGATCAAATTAGGTAACTAAACTAATCTCTTCTGCCTACACAATGTTCATATCTCTCCACTTTCCTCACATTCATGTCCCTATCTAAACATCTCTTAAAAATTCATAATGTATCTGCCTCAACCACCACCCCAGGCAACGAGTTCCAGGTGTCCACCACTCCCTGTGTAAAAAAAAATCTTGCTCCTCACATCTCCTTTGAAATAACCTCATTTCACCTTAAACATGAATGTTATTCTGGATTTCCAGCACCTGCAGAATCTCTTGTGCTTATGAGTAGCTATTTTTGTAGTTACTATTTCCTCATTTATGATACACAGCCCAAGTTAAAATCATTCATTCATTTGATCTTTCCTTCTGAAAAAATGTGTACCTTTTTACAGGGAAAGAGACGCCCTTCACCAGGTGCTGTTTCTTGCTCTTGAAAAGAACCTTGTCTTCAAGGATCTGCTGATACTTCTTTACAATTATCTCACATTTCTCTCAATTTCTCCTCCATTACTTCTTCAGATTCAGAATTATTCATCAGATGTAGATTGAAGCATCTAGTGAAATGTGTCGTTGGTGTTAACAGCCAACACAGACTAAGGATGTGCCGAGAGCAGCCCTCAAGTGTCCCCACACATCCTGGCCTTAGCTTAGCATGACCACAATGCTCAGCAGAACAACACAGGAACGCAAGGAGCAACAAAACAAGCCCCCTTTCCTCCCTCTCACCCACCACACTTCCAGACAGTCCTCCAACAGCAGGGCAGTCCTTCAGTCTCAGGACTTTTCCACAACTCCACCCACAACACCCACCGTGCCTCATGTGTTTTTAGCCAATTACAAACCAGACCACCGTCAGTAATGGAAACCAACATTCTTTTTTTTAATCATAACGAGAGAAAATCTGCAGATGCTGGAAATCCAGAGCAACACGCACAAAATGCTGGAGGAACTCAGCAGGTCGGGCAGCATCTATGGCGAGGAATAAACCATTGGCGTCTTTTCCATGTCTGTCAGTAGTGCTGCATTGTTCTGGTCTTATAGTTGATACTCCTGAAACACACAAATTCAAAGCTATGTTAACGTTGTCAATAGGCCAGGCTGGAGTGAGTCCGTGAAACATGAATTTGTTTATTTATTTATTTATTTGGCGATGTGGTGTGGAACTGTCCCTTTCGGCCCAACGAGCCACATCACCAACAAACCATCTTTTTAACCCTAACCTAATCAGAGGACAATTTACAATGATCAATAAACCTACTAACTCATGTGTCTTTGGAAACTGGAGCACCCAGCGGAAATCCACGGGATTCAGGGGGAGAACATACAAACTCCTTACAGTCAGCTGCGGGAATTGAACCTGGATAACTGGCAGTGTAAAGAGACGTGCTAACCGCTCACTAATGTGTTGCCCCATGTAGTCTTGGGAATTCTTATAAATGCCCCCACGAGTGCAGCTTCTTCACCATTTTGAATCACTCAACACAGCCGTTTCTGTTCTAGTGCCTTGCTGTAAGCAGTTTCTTAAAACTTTGTTAATGATCATTCGAATCACCTATCATGTCCCTTCCTGTTTAAAAAAACAGACTCTTCCCCAATTAGATTCCTTCTTCTTCAGCCCTTTACCATTTCCACCTGTCACTTCCCAGCTTCTTACTTCATCAACACACACAAACTGCTGGAGAAACTCTGCAGGCCAGGCAACATCGATGGATAAGAGTAAACAGTCGCTGTTTCGGGCCGAGACCCTTCGTCAGGACCAGAAACGAAGGGGAGAAGTCAGAGTAAGAAGGTGGGGGAAAGAGAGGAAGAAGTACAAGGTGGCAGGTGATAGGTGAAATTGGGAGGGGGGAGAAGAACTGGGAAGCTAATTGGTGAAAGAGATAAAGGGCTGGAGAAGGGCTTATCTCCTTACCTGCCCATCACCTCCCTCTGGTGCTCCTCCTTTCCTTTCTTTCATGGTCTTCTATCCTCTACTATCAGATTCCCACTTCCCCAGCCCTTTACCTCTTCCACCACTCAACATCCCAGCTCTTTACTTCAGCCCCCTCTCTCCATAGACGCTGCCTAACCAGCTGAGTTCCTCCATCATTTTCTGTGTGTTACTCTGGATTTTCAGCATCTGCGGAATCACTTATGCTTAGCAGTCATTAGTTGGTCTCTCAAAGAGATCGCATTGCTGCCTTAGAGCAGTTCAGATTTCACTCGCAAATTTTGGTGTTGAAATGCATGCAGCAAATTCCATTTTGCTTCCCTGTGGGTTTCTCATTTACTCAGTTGCTCTACAAGTTTCATGTGTTCTACAGAGAACTTACAGAAAAAGGAAGAAAATATATTGAACAATAATTAAGAGTGGGGGTTCTCTTCATTTAATTATGTGCTTCTCTTCATATGTTCCTTTTATTCTTTATTGGAACCTGAATGTCCTCGTCGCTGTTACTCTGTGACCAGCCAGTAGGGGGTGCTCAGGTCAGACCTGATGTGGATCAAATGATTCCCTCCCTGCTTCTTCTCTCTCCCTCCCCTCCCCTACCTCTCTCCCTCCTTTCTCTTTCCCTCCTCTCTCTCTCTTCCTCCACTCCCCTCTTCTCCCCTCTCTTCCTCCCCTCCTCTCCCCTCTCTCCCTCCTCTGCCCCTCTTCTCTCTCCTTCCCTTCCTGTTCCCTCTCCTCTCTCTCCTTCTCACCCTCCCATCCCCTCCCCTTCCCTCATCCCCCACTTACTGCTGAACCTGAAAACCCTTATGAGGTTCTCATCTTCTGATGGGAAAAGGTTGCGGAGGGTTAAATTTATTCCGAATCCCTCCACTCATGGGAAATGGTACAGCTTATATCTAGGATGCCCCAGGAACCTGTACAGTACGATCAGAAGAATGTGGCATTATTGCGGAGGCAGGGAATAAAAATATATTGGTTTCTTCAGTGACTGTGGCCTGGTCTGTAATTGGCTCAATGTACACAGGCAACAGGGGAGCAGCGTGGGGAGTGTGTGAGTGTAGAGGCTCGGTGGGGAGCAAGGCCGGAGGATCCGGGGAGACAAACATGAGAAATATATTCACGTTTGCACCAGGAAAGATAATAAATTAACATGAAATATCACAATAGACTGAAGTGAAGAAAAAAAATTCTGAAAAGATGCCTTTTCCAGAGAAGTTGCTGTCTCCTTGTTTGACGACCCTGAGGATATGGCAGTTGTCTTGGAGTCTGTGACCATAAAAAATCATTATCTCTGTGAAATACAGCAATTTGGTAGATAATCAAACAGTGACCGAGGGGCAGAACTGCCAATCTGAAGGATTATACTCTGTGCTGCTGATTCTGTGTGACCTTCCTCGGAGCCAGCTGTCAGCTTCCTGCGCACACATCCGCTCAGGGCAGATTCATTAGAATATCTTTGGCGCACAGTGATTTGCATAAACCCCATCTTTCTTAATTAGTACTTCATTTTTCCCTTGACTTATTTCATGCTAAAGTTCAACAATTTTTCTCCTGAAAAGGAACAATGCGGAAGAATCAGAGGGAAATGTGACACACAATTAGTAGAGTGGTGATATTTTTTTAAAACGGTCATATCTCCGTCACTGGCCTATACAGGTAGAAGATTTGAAGGCACATTCCCTATTTTACCCTATGGCACCTCAAGTCTTTAGAAAAACTGACATTTTATCCAGCCCCGAGGGGCAAACCTTCCCTCAGATGAGCAGGTATAGATGCTGTTTCTGGTCGTACAGACCCTCGTCTCAGATTTCTGCTGGAGTTGAAGATTCAAGGTGTAAGATTCAAAATTGTTTGAGGTCATTCCCATACACAAGTGCAAAAGAGAACAAAATAATTGTTGCTCCAGAACCAATGCAGCACTAAAAAGAAACACACTAAGATAAAGAACACTATAATTAAAAAAAAACGTGGAAAGAAAGATTGAGTGATGTAAAACGAAAATACTTCAAATTTCCATTTGCCTTTTTTGCATTTGTGGTTGTACAAGAAGGATATTCAAGCAAACATAGACGGTAACGTGTTGCAATTCTCGCAGGTTCAGAATCAAAGTTCAAAGTAAATTGATTATCAAAGTGCAAGTATGTCACCATGTACTACCCTGAGATTCATTTTCTTGTGGGCATTCACAGTCGATACATAATAGAATCAATGAAAAACTACACAGAAAGGTGGACAATCAACCAATGTGCAAAAGACAACAAACTTTATACTTTAGATAGATAGATAGATATACTTTATTGATCCCGAGGGAAATTGGGTTTCGTTACAGCCACACCAACCAAGAATAGAGCATAAATATAGCAATAGAAAAACCCCCAACAATCAAACAACAAAATGCAAACTATGCCAGATGGAAAATAAGTCCAGGACCAGTCTATTGGCTCAGGGTGTCTGACCCTCCACGGGAGGAGCTGCAAGTTCGATGGCCACAGGCAGGAACGATCTCCCCTGCTGCCCAGTGTTGTATCTCGGTGGAATATGGCCGAAGTAAAATAGAAAGCAAAAGATAAAGGATACAATGATTGTAAAGAAACACAATGAGTATAAATATATATATATATATATATATATATAGATTGATTGTATGTCCATAAAGTGACACTAGTCACAGGAGTGTCTGTATAGAAGGTGACAGGGGTGGGTTAGTCGGTGGAGGTATTGATCAGCCTTATTGCTTGGGGAAAGTAACTGATTTTGAGTTCTAGTGTGGATGCTACATAGCCTCCTCCCTGATGGGAGAGGGAAAAACAGTCCATGAGCCGGGTAGGTGAGATTCTTCATGATGTTTTCTTTTCTGGCCCTTTCAGTATGCATGTCCTTGATGGCAGATAGACTGGTGCCAGTAAGTCTATTTATTTATATTTTATTGTCGCCAAACAATTGATACTACAGCGTACAATCATCACAGCGATATTTGATTCTGCGCTTCGCGCTCCCTGGAGTACAAATCGATAATATATATTAAAAATTTAAATTATAAATCATAAATAGAAAATAGAAAAGGGAAAGTAAGGTAGTGCAAAAAAAACTGAGAGGTAGGTCCGGTTATTTGGATGGTACGGCCCGGATCCGGGTAAGGATCCGTTCAGCAGTCTTATCACAGTTGGAAAGAAGCTGTTCCCAAATCAGGCCTTACGAGTCTTCAAGCTCCTGAGCCTTCTCCCAGAGGGAAGAGGGACAAAAAGTGTGTGGCTGGGTCTAACTGTGCAAGTACGAAGATGATGATGAAGATAATAATAATAATAGATACATAAATAATAACATTGAGAATGTGATCAGGAAGAGTCTACAACGGGTAGTCAAACCTGCCCAATATATGACTGGCACCAGCCTATCTGCCATCGAGGACTTGCATACTGAAAGGGCCAGAAAAGAAACAGTAACATCATGAAGAATCCCACCTACCCGGCTCATGGACTGTTTGTCCCTCTTCCATCAGGGAGGAGGCTATGTAGCATCCACACTAGGACTCAAAATCAGTTACTTTCCCCAAGCAATAAGGCTGATCAATACCTCCACCGACTAACCCACCCACCCCTGTCACCTTCTATACAGACACTCCTGTGACTAGTGTCGCTTTATGGACATACAATCAATCTATATACATATATATTTATACTCATTGTGTTTCTTTATGATCATTGTGTTCTTTATCTTTTGCTTTCTATTTTTTGCTGCATTGGATCCACAGTAACAATTAGTTTGTCCTCCTTTACACTTGTGTGTCGGAAATGACATTAAACAAACTTGATCTTGAATTAAAAGTTGAAGAGCCCTTGAAAGGTTTAACTATTTCTATATCGACGACTGTATTTCAGAAATGGAGTGACTTTGGGGCGCAGAGATAGTGAGTTATACCCTGTCCCTGACAACATTATCTTTGGTGGGTAAAGGTTAAAAGCAAGTTGGCATTTTAAAAAAATCCACAGAGGTGGAAACGAAGTAGAAAATAATTATTAGGTGTCTATTCATCTTTTATAGACTTACATAATTATTCTGAATCTGCAATGCTGGGGTTTATGTCCAAATTAGATTACTTTGTACCATAGGGCATCACACACAAAATGCAGGAGGAAGTCAGCAAGTCAGGCAGTAACTATGGGGAGAAATGGACAGTTCGATGTTTCAAACTGGCACCCTTCATTAGGACTGGAAAGAAAGGGGGCAGCTGCTTGTATAGGAAGGTGGGAGATTGGAGGGAATACAAGCTGGCAGGTAAGAGGTGACACTCGGTGAAGGTGAAGGTGGATTGGTGGGGGAAGGGGCAGGAATAAAGTAAGAAGCTGGGAGGTGATAGGTGGAGGAAGTAAAGGGCTGAAGAAGAAGAGAGTGGACTATGGGAAAAGGGGAAGGAGGAGGGGCACCGAGGGAGGTAATGGGCAGCTGAGGAGAAGAGGAGGGGTGAGAGGGGAGCCAGAATGGGGAATGGAAAAAGAGCGAAAAGGGAAAGGGGTACAGGTTACTGGAAGTACAATTTTCTCCCTCACATAACCCTTTACGTCACTATGTAATGAAGCTACATTAGCCCTTTGGGGAACCAATCAACAAATGCCTTAGTAATGAAGAACAAATAACAGGGCACCACAGTGGCTTAGCCATTACTAGGATGCTGTTACAGCTCAGGGCATCGGAGTTCAGTGTTCATTTCCAAAGCTCTTACTGTGACCACCTGGGTTTCCTCTGGGTGCTCCGGTTTCCTGCCACTGATCAAAGACGTACCAATTAGTAGGTTAATTGAATCACTGTAAATTGTCCTGTGATTAGGTTAGGGTTTATTAGGTGGGTTGCTGGGCAGTGCAATTTGTTAGGTCGGAAGGGCCTCCACTGTACTATATCAGTAAATGAAATTTTAAAAATTAAAAATGGCTTTTTTTAAAAAGTGATGCATGTTATAAAAGCAAATTCAGATTCTGAAGGTGATTACTGAATGGGAAATCAGCTGTGCAGTTATTATTTCTCAGGGAAGTCATCAACTCCCTTGTTTAAAACATAAGTTGTACATGTATCCCTTGTGTTAGACCAAATTACTTTAATGGCAAATTGCAACAAACTTATTACAGGCAATAACAGCTGAATCCACAATTGGATTTCAGTGTTAAAAGTAAGTTTATTTTTGACAAGAGAGTGTTTTGAATGTAACTTAGGCAAACTGATTTGCTCCTGTGTCAAGTTGAACCATTCCTCTGGATACTAAAGATCAGCTTAAACTTTTCTTTGTGACCTTTTTATTTTCCATTCCTCTTTGTTCTTGCAGAGTGAAACTGAAGTTCTAAGGACTGATTTTCTAAGCATGCACCACCAGAAAGAGAATCAAAATCAGAATCAGGTTTCAGATTACTGGCACATGTTGTGCAGTTTGTTGTTTTGCGGCCGCAGTACATTGCATCACATAATAATAAAAAACTATAAATTACAATAAGAGATATACAGTATTAAAAATAAATCAAATATGTAGTGCAAAAAGAGAGCAAAAAAAATTGACGTGTTCATTGCCCATTCAGAAATCTGAAAGCGGAGGCAATAATTAGGCCTCACTAACGTCTTACCCAACTTGTGCCAAAAGCTCTCTTTATGACCTAAAGTAACCTACCCATGAGATGTTTGAGTTTTGAGCTTTGTATACAGTTTTGGCACTCACTTCTGGGGAGGGCAGCAATGGCAAAATTAGATAAAATACTGAAAAGCAGAGACCTAACATTGCCTAAAAAGATCCGTACAGTCAAGTTTATGGTATTTCCAGTTGTGATGTATGGCTGTGAGAGCTGGACTATTAGTAAGGCTGAATACAAAAGAATTGACGCCATTGAACTTGAATGCTGGAGGAAAGTGTTAAGGGTTTATTGGACAGCAAGAAGATCCAACAAGTCAATACTTGAAGAAATGCCACCAGACTGCTCACCAGGAGGCTTAGTTATGAGACAAAAGCTCAAATATTTCGGCCACATCATGAGAAGACAGCATTCCTTGGAGAAGACCCTCATATTAGGTAAAACAGAAGATAAAAGAAGGAGAGGATGACAGAGGCTATGTTAGATAGATAATATTACTCGGACACTGCATATGAGCTTGGGGATCTTAGAGAGGCAGTTTCCGACAAGAAGGCTTGGTGTACAGGAGTCCATGAGGTCAAGAATAGTTGGACTCGACTTCATGACTGGACAACAACAAATGCAGTTTTGGTCACCCACCTACAGAAAGGATGTAAATACGATTAAAAGAATGCAGTGCAAAAAGTTACAAGGATGCGGCCAGAGCTGAGGACCTGATTTACAGGGAAAGGTTCAATAGATTGGGACTTTATTCTCTGGAGCACAGAAGAATGTGGGGAGATTTCATAGAAGCATACAAAATTATGAGGGGTATAGATAGAATAAATGCCGGCAAACTTGCAAGATCTTGGGTGAGACTAGAACTAGAGGTCATGGGTCAAGGGTGGAAGGTGAAATGTTTAAGGGGAACGCGAAGGGGAACCTTCTTCACTCAGAAGGTGATAAGAGTGTGGATTGAGTTCCCAGTGGAAGTGGTGGATGTGGGTTTGATTTCAACATTTCAGAGAAATTTGGATTGATATATGGATAGGAGGGGTATGGAGGGCTGTGGTCCACATTTCTGGTCAATAGGACCAGGCAGATTAATGGTTCACAATGAAATAGATGGGCTAAAAATCCTGCTTCTCGGCTGTGGCAATCTATAACCTTATAACTCTATTTGTTCGGTTCAAATTTTAATTGAATTGACTGAATTTTGTTTGATTTCCATTTGCCATTGAGCTCTGAGTTTCTCCCAAGACTTTAATAAGTAGATTTAAATCTCACGAAAAGCTAAGCTATTATAAAGCAGTGGAATGTGTTGACATCTCTGAAGAAATCTCAAAGGAGAGCAAGTGGAAGTCTCAAAGTTTGAGTATTTAAATATTTCATTATTTTGAATGCTTAAGTAAGATTCCCAAGACCCTGTGGCAATGGCTAAGTGCAGTTGTAAATAATAATTAAATAAATTACAATTATAACATGTCAATTACATGCAAAGGCAACATTTTTAAAGTGTTATATTTTTCATAGCTCACTAATTACAAATGGCTTATATAATCATTTATAGACATAATAATCATTTGATCAATTAGCCCAAGTATTCTGGTCAAAGAGTGATTCATTTCAATTAAAATTAGGTACTGAGGTAATTTGCTGTAGAGAGAAGTGTAAAGGAGTTGCATTAGGTGGTACTACTAAAGAATTTACCAAAAATAATTTACTTACCTTTTTCACATAGTTGTGCCCAGCAACTGTGTGGCAGAACCAGCCCTCACCTTCAATAACTTCCCTACATTTCAGACATTCCCTAGTTAGACATTTGATTACTAATTGGTTCAAAGATTCAATGTATATTTATTATCAAAGTATATACACTGAGATTCATTCCCCCATAAGCAGCCACTAAACAAAGAAACACTATGGAACCTGCGCAAAGCAAAACATCAAATTCCCAACACACCAAAAAAAAACTGTGCAAACATCAAAAACTTGAGCAAATGACACGCAGAATATTAAACGTCAAACCGCAGAATCCTTGAAACAGTCCAGGAATGTTTGGTTTAGTTCAGTTCAGTTCAATTTAGCGTCTTGTCATTCGTTGACTGCAGGGCTGCAGAGCCAGTCTATCCCAATCAAAGTCATGCAAAATGGCAATAAATAAAGGAGTACCCAGAAACCAGAAACAGATATAATATGAATTGCAGAGTCCTCTAAAAATGAGTCCAATGCACCGACCACACCAATCAAAGATTGTTCAAGACGCAAGACCCCGGCGCCTTTCTCCAGCAGTAGCATTCGAGAGGAAGAGGGAGACTAGCACAACAGTGTGGGGCCAAAGGGCCTGTTCCTGTACTGTTCTGTGTTCTATGTTCAACAACTGTATGGAAAGAAAATGTAAACGATGAGAGAACGTAAGTAGCATAATAATCTGACACGAATATGATAGCTTTTCGAAAACCTAACAAAGCAATGATATAATTTCCAGAGCCAAATAGACAGCAGGTCAAGAAGAGACTGCATAAAAGAGGCTACACAGAGAGATATGAAATGGAGAGAAGTATCAGAGATGGACCAAGTACACACAGTGCCCACTATATGAGGAACACCTGTACACCTGCTCATTAACGCAAAGATCTAATCAGCCAGTCATGTGGTGGCAACTCAATGCATGAAAAGCATGCCGACATAGTCAAGAGGTTCAGTTGTTGTTCAGGCCAAACATCAGAATGAGGAGGAAATATGATCTAAGTGACTTTGACTGTGGAATGATTGTTGGTGCCAGATGGGGTAGTTTGAGTATCTCAGAAACTGCTGATCTTCTGGGATTTTCACTCACAACAGTCTCTAGAGTTTAGAGAGGATAGTGTGAGAAACAAAAAGCATCCAGTGAGTAGCAGTTCTGTGGGTGAAAACACTTTCTTAATGAGAGAGGTCAGAGGAGAATGGCCAGACTGACAGGAAGGTGACAGTAACTCAAGTAACCACGCATTACAACAGTGATGTGCAGAGGAGCATCTCTGAATGTATGTACAACACATTGAGCCTTGAAATGGATGGCCGACAGCAAAAGGACACCATGAACGTACACTCAGTGGCAACTTTATTTTGTACAGGAGGTAGCTAAAGAAGTGGCCTTTGAGTGTATATTTGAGGGCAGGGTGGAAGGTCATGGAGAAGTTGATGAAATTGATGAGTTCAGTGAGTGTGCAGGAAGCAGCAGCAATGCAGCCATCATTGCAGCTGAAAAAGAGTCAGGGAGAGATGCTGATGGAGGTCTGGAAATTCAAAGTCAAAGTAAAATTTATTAGAGTACACCTGTCACCACATACAACCTTGGGGTCCTTTCTCCTGAGGGCATACTCGGCAAAAATATAGAGCAGTAACCATAAACAGGATCAATAAAAGAGCAAGAGCTTAGAAGACAACAAACAGTACAAATGCAAATATAAATAAATGGCAATAAATAATTGTGAGTATGAAAGAATGAGAGAAAGAGTCCTTAAAGTGAGATCACTGGTAGAGGGGACACCAAAATTAGAATGGGTGCAGTTATCCTCTTTTGTTCAAGAGCCTGACTGTTGAAGGTAGTAACTGTTCTTGAACCTGGTGGTGCAAGTCCTGAGGCTGTTGTACCTTCTACCTGACGGCAGCAGCAAGAAAGGTGCATGGCCTGGGTGGTGAGGATCTTTGACGATAGATGCTGCTTTTCTACAGCAGCATTTCATGTAGATGTGCTCAATGTTTGGGAGAGTTGGAGCACATTTGATGGCAGTCCAGCCCAACCCTCCTTTAGAAGAGAAAGGAGGGTTCTTTCCTTTTGCTGTTAAGAAGATCGGTTACATAACTGCGCAGAAAAATTGTTTCAAGAACTGAATGGTTGAAATGAAGAAGCTGTCCTTCAACCTGGTGGTATGGGATTTCAGCCTTCTGCACCTCCTGTCCAATTGTAGAATAGAGTGGAGTTAGACAATTGACCCAGTCGAAGACCTAGCATCCTGGGAAATTGCAGCATACGAGAAATAGCAACCAGTTCATCGTGCTCAGGAAAACTCAAGACTGGACTATACTGTGAGCAACATCCGTGGATGAATTAAGCATATCCTGAACATCCTACAACTACATTTAGATCTATTGACAGCCTGTTTACACATCAAATCACTCGATGCTATGTGCTATTTTCAGGTCAAAGACTTGACATGTGAGCCATTGCTGGTGTGGGCACCTCCTCATTTCTCCACGAGCTCAGCCTCCATCTATTAAGCATCTAATATAGCTCAGCCTGTCAGGGGCATATGGACACAGAAGGCCACATCAGTGAGGGGAGGGAGTGCTGCAGTAAGTTTCTTTACTTTTGCTCGCGGAAAGCCACCCCTATTTGGAGACAGGGACTAGTCCATGTAAGAAGCCTTGCAGTCCCTCCCACTAGCTTCCATCTAGTTTCCATTCAGCTAATGATATGACAGAGCCAGTAGGGTTAAATCTAATGCTAGGTAACCATGCGGTCTCTTTTCGTCTCACGTTGCCATAGACCAGGTAAACAAGGGTGCCATGGAAACAGTAAACACTGGTTGTGTGCAGCAGGTCACTCGTCTGAGTGCTACTGGTACCATGTAACCCAGTACCACTTGTCGCATGGTCGTGTGGTCGGCGACTAAACCGGATCCCCCACCAGGCTTGCTTGGTGAGGAGGGTGGCTAGACACCCTGCAGGATGAAAAAAAAGACCTGTCAAAGGGCAGATGAACCCTATCATAGGGTCAACGACCATCTACCAAACACGTGCGGTGAAGCGTGGAAAGGGCATACCTTGCATTGAAACTTGGTCTGGGCATTCACTGCAACAGAATGTCCCCAGACGTCTTGGACCCCACCATGCCACTGGATGCGGGAGGGGATGTTGAGAGGTGGGTCTGGACCTGTGCAACCCCCTACTCACCTGAAATCCATTCACGCACACGCTGTTCCCTTCTGAGGAGTGGGGTATCCTCAACACCCCCAAGTCCTGCAGTGACGGACAAGTGGCGAAGCGGAAGGCTTGACCAGCTGGGAGCCGTAGTCACAAGTCTGCATGCATGCAGCAGGGGGAGAGTGGTCGCACATGGATTACAGAGCGGAGATCCGGTGAGGCGGCACCATTTGCATGCAGCCTTGTTTAGGGAGGCACTGCTCACCCTATAATTAGGGAAGGGCCCAGAAAAGATAGCTCAAACAAAGCCCGCTCACACCAACCTGGCCAGTGTGCCGTGGCTGGCGGGTCGTCCAACTCTAGCGGGGCAACTCACAAGCAGAATCTAATCGTTGTCTCATGGAACATACGAACTCTGTTGGACAATGTTAACTCAGATCGCCCAGAGACGCACTGCACTTGTTGCTCGTGTGCTCAAGGACTACAGCATGGACACTGTGGCTCTCCAGGAGTCTCGACTCGCTGGAGAGGGTGCACTTTGTGAAGATAAAGGAGGGTACACATTCTTCTGGACTGGCAGGCCCAAAGAAGAACAAAGGGAATCTGGTGTGTGCTTGGCTATCAAGAAATGCCTTGCAGCAAAGCTACCAACTCTGTCTGTTGCTGTAAATGAACAAATGCAGACTTTATGTACACCTTTGCAAGGAAAAAGCCACCTCACCATAGTCAACTTTAATGCCCCAACTCTGACTAATCGCAGTGAAGTCAAGGAGGCATTCTACAGTGAGCTGAAAACCACCATCAGTAGCGTGGCAACTTCCGATAAGCTGCTATTGCTGGGAGACTTTAATGCTCAGGTTGGCAAGGAGTCCACTGTGTGGCCTGGTGTGATTGGACACCAAGGGGTTGGCAACAGTAACAGTAATGGTCTACTGCTCCCCTCAGTGTGCACAGAATTCAAACTGTGCATTACCAACATACTTTTCAGATTGCCAGACAAGCTCAAATGCACATGGATGCATCCACGATCTAAAAGCTGGCATCTCATTGACTATGTCATCACCCGACAACGAGACATCTCTGATGTTCGTATCACCAGAGTTAAGCGTGGAGCTGAGTGCTCAACTGATCATCAAATGGTGTGGTCAGATCTATGTCTATCGACCAAACCTCCACGCAGACTGAATGCTGCCAAGCCACCCAAAAAGCTGAACACCACCAAATTGAAATATCGCGAGTGTGCTGTTGCCCGAAATCTTCTATGGAAACTGCTTTAGACAGACTGGTTGAGAATCCACCAGACGATATTACTGAGCACTGGAAAGCCTTCAAAGAAATGGTCTACAACGCTGCCCAGGACACCTTGGGGAAAGTCAAGCGCAGGTATCAGGACTGGTTTGATGAGAGCAACCAATCTGTGCAAGACCTTCTGAGAGCTAAGGCAGCTGCACACCAGGCTCTTCTTCGACACCCAAACTCAAGTTTCAAAAAACGTGCCTTTTTGAGTGCAAAATCAACTTTGCAGAGGCAGCTCAGAGCTATGAAAGACCAGTGGTGGGCGAACAAGGCCAAGGAGTTACAAGCCTTCACTGTCTGTAATGACTCAAGAAGCTTCTATGAAGCTATCAAGGTTGTGTATGGTCCATCAAAACAAGGCACCTCACAACTCCTGAGCAAGGATAGTACATCCATCTTCACTGAGAAGTCAGAGCACATGAAAAGATGGCAAGAGCACTTCCACGAGCTACTGAACAGACCAGGAACCATCATCGATGAAGCACTGGGCAGAGTACACCCTCACCCTCGACCCATACTGTTTGAGCTAGATGCTCCCCCTTCTCTTCACAAGGTCATCAAAGCCATCAAACAGCTAAAACCCAACAAAGTACCAAGGCCCGACAGTATCACAGCCGAGATCTACCAGTATGGTGGTCACACATTGACATCATGCCTGCACCAGCTGTTCACAAAGTTGGGGGGAGCTGCAGAGCTACCACAATACTTCAAAGATGCATCATTCGTGACCATCTACAAGAACAAGGGAGACAAGAGAGACTGCAACAACTACTGTGGCATCTCTCTCCTGTCAGTTACGAGAAAATGCCTCGCGAAGATCATCCTTAGACGCTTCGTGTCCAACATCAGTGACAACATCCTTCCAGAAAGCCAGTGTGGTTTTTGAACGGGCCGTAGTACAGTGGACATGATCTTTTCACCGAGGCAGCTCCAAGAGAAATGTGTTGAGCAGCAGAGAAGTCTCTCTGTCACATTTATTGATCTAACCAAAGAATTTGATACTGTTGGTAGAGATGGCTTGTGGAAGCTCCTACCAAAATTTGGTTGCCCCACCCCCCCCACGCCTAACCAACATCATCCATCAGTTCCATGAAGCCATGGAAGGCCACATCAACATGTGTGGTGAGTTGTCTGACCCATTTTCCATAAGCAATGGCGTAAAACAGGGTTGTGTTCTGGCTCCTACTCTGTTTGGACTATTCTCGCCGCTGTTCTTCAAGATGCCACATCAGACCTGAAGTTAGGGGTCTTCCTACAAATGAGGGCTGATGGCGGGCTCCTCAACCTCACAAAATTGAGAGCAAAAACAATTTGCTGATGATTGTGCCATGGTTGCCCACTCTCTTGAAGACTTACAGGAGATCATCAGTCACTTTGCCGGTGCAGCCAAAAGCTTCGGACTGACAATCAGCCAGAAAAAGACGGAAGTCTTGTACCAACCGGCTCCTGGTTCAAACTACGAAGAACTAACTGTCCTCATTGATGACACTCGTCTCAATGCTGTCTGCAAGTTTTGCTACCTGGGCAGCACAGTAACATTCTCAGCTTCTCTGGATGTAGAGATTGAGTGAAGAAGCAGAAAAGCCTGCTTTGCCTTTGGTCAGCTAAAAGATTGAGTTTAGTCACAGAACAGCAGGTTGGCCACCAAGTGCAAGGTATGCAGGGCCGTTATCATATCAACCTTGTTATACAGATGTGAGATATGGTGCCCATATCAGAGGCGCTTATGCCAGCTTGATCAACTGCAGCAGCGTCACCTACATTCTCTGATGAAGATCACCTGGCGAGACAAGGTCCTCTCTCGAGCCGGAATGCCAGCAGCTTCAGCCTTGGTGATGTCAGCCCAACTGCGCTGGGCAGGACATGTTGTCAGAATGCGTACGGAAGACTGCCCAAGGACATCTTGTATGGCCAACTGTCCAGTGGTACCCGAAAATGAGGAGGCCAGCGACTACGGTACAAGGACGTTCTGCACAGGAGGCTCAAGAAAGCTGACATTGCCCCATCAACATGGGAGGATCTGACTCAAGATCGCTCACAGTGGAGGGACGCCATCAGAAAAGGTGTGGCCGCTGCTGAGAGCAAGCTCAAAGAGGCAACAGAGGAAAGGCACAGGAAGCGCCACAACAGAGCTTCTGCCCCTGCTGCCCCTCCAGGCCTCACCTGCCAAGTATGTGGCAAGCAGTGCCTGTCAAGGATTGGCCTGTACAGCCGCTCCAGGATGCACATATCAAACCCCACTAACCGACTGAAAGAAACCATCATCATCCTATGGGATGGATAGCGAGAGAGAGAGAGAGAGAGAGAGAGAGAGAGAGAGAGAGAGAGAGAGAGGGAGAGAGAGAGAGAGAGAGAGAGAGAGAGAGAGAGAGAGAGAGAGAGAGAGAGAGAGAGAGAATGGGCTGAATCCACTTCCCTCTGTAGGATGTTCCACTCAAAGGCATTGGTGTTCCCACACCAGGCTGTAATGCAGCCAGTCAATACACTTTTCACTACACATCTATAGAAGTTTGTCAAGTTCTAGATATCATGCCAAATCTGCACAGACCCCTGAAGAAGTAGAGGTGCTGTTGTGCTCTCTGTGCAATTACATTTCTACGATGGAAATCGATATCTTGACATAGCCAATGAAAAGCAGGCACAGAGGGGGATGGCCATGTAAGTGCCCATGGCTACAGCTTTGGTCTAGAGAAAATGGGAGGAGCTGGAAGAGAAGTTATTGAAGATGAGGAGTAAATCTGCCAGACAGTGGAGGGTGGTTAGACCATTGTCCAGAAAAAAGAAGACTCACCTCAACATTGAACTGATCACTGCGTATTAAATTATGCATTACTTCCCAGTGCAGCTGTTTCTGTCTATTACATATCACTTTCAAGGAATTGACAACTCATGCTATTTTACGTGTATTCACAGAGTTTATCTTCTTTTGCACATCTGTTGTTTGTCGATCTTTATGTGTAGTTTAACAGGGATTCTATTGTATTTCTTTGTTCTGTTGTGGATGTCCTCAATAAAATGAATCTCAGGGTAGTATATTGTAACATACAGCACTTTGATAATGACTTTAGTTGGAACATTGAACTTTGAGAGCCTTGAAGCTTTCCTGATGGGAATAGGACTATTGTAGCAACTTAAGGTTTTTCTTCTCTCATGAGTGAATTATTTCTGCTAATCCATAAAGCTCACAAACTGAGACACAATTATGTTTTACTTCCCAGTGTAGGTCTTTGTCCATTTTACACATCAGCAGGGTAGCATATGAGTGCGCAAAAAAAGTACGACACACACAAAATGCTGGAGAAACTCAACAGGTCAGGCTTTTAAGAAGGAAAACCCCAAACTTGGAAGAAGGAGGACATCTCTGATGTGCTGGAAAGGGAAGCCTCATCCTGGGATCAGATGCAGTGGAGACGAAGGAACTAAGAAAAGGGAATAGCTAGCATTTTTACAGGAGACAGGGTGGAAAGAGATATAGTCAAGATGGTCTTGGTAATTGGCATGTTTATAAAGGATGTTGGTAGACAGTTTGTCTCTAGAGATGGAGACAAGGAGATCAATAAAGGGGAGAGAGGTGTCAGAAATGGACTAAGTGAACTTAAGGGCAGGGTGGATTTGGAGGCAAAGTTGATGAAATTGATGAGCTGTTTACAAAGTAAAATGTAGTACTAGAATAATGTATTATTAACCTTTCAAGCATCCTGTATACACCCAAATTTCCTCCATTTTAACTGAAATTTCTAAAAACTCAAATCTTACTTAGCTGCCGTCACACAAAGTTGATCAGTGTCTGGCAGAGGTTGTTGCATCAAGAAAGTGCCACTGTTAAACTCATCAACACAAGAGATTCTGAAAATACTGGAAATCCAGAGCAACACACACAAAATCCAGGAGGAGCTCAGTAGGTCAGGCAACATCTATGGAGAGGAATTTGCAGTCTATATTATAGGCTGAGATCTTGGAAAGGACGGGGGTAAAAGTCCAGAGTAATGAGGGGGAGAGTGGGTACAAACTAGAAGGTGATAGGTGAATCCATGTGGGTGGGGGAGGGGAGATGAAGTAAGAAGCTGTGAGTTGATAGGTGGAAAAGGTAAAGGGCTGGAGACAAAACAATCTAATACGAGAGGAGAGTGGACCATTTGAGAAAGGGATGAAGGAGGAACACCAGGGGGGAGAGGTGAGGCAAAGAGAAAAGAATGGAGCTAGAGTGGAGAATGGAAGAAGAGGGAAGGGAGAGGAGGAGAAAATGATGAGAAATAAGAGAAATCAAAACTTGACATACCTTTTTGGTGTAGAATGATAACTGATTTCCATTCAATAAGCAAAAATTTCCCAGTTGCTGGCTAAAGCATTCTAAAAGTCAGTCACTAGGAAATCTGTAGATGCTAGAAATTCAAGCAACACACACAAAAAATGCTGGTGAATGCATTTTTCTACAAGTCAGTGACTGCTTTGTCTGTCAACCTACCAAATGTAAATTCAATAGCATCCGAGGCTCAAGTGCTATTGAAGTGACCTCAAATGAAGGAAGGGGTTTACTTCACCAAAGCACCCAAAGGAAACCTAGGCAATCAGAGGGAGAATGTACAACATCCTTACAGAAGCCTTGGAAACTGTACCCCATTTGCTGGCACCGTAATGATGAATTATGCATTAAGAGCACAGTTTAATGCCATTCTTATTTTCTGAAAACACACATTTCATATCCATCAAGGACCCCCACCATTCAGGCCATGCTCTTTTCTCACTGCTGCCATCAGGAAGAAGGTATAGGAGTCTGTGGACTCACACCACTAGATTCAGGACCCATTATTACCCCTTAACCAGAGGAGAAATACTTCACTCAATTTCGCTCAACCCAACATTGAAATCTTCCTACAACTTACAGACTCACTTTCATAGACTCTTCATCTCATTTTTTAATATTTATTGCTTATTTATTATTATTATTTGTTTCTTTGTGTTTATTGTGAATGCCCACAAGAAAATGTATCTCTGGCTTGTACATGGTAACATATATGTACTTTGAAAATATATTTGCTTTGAACTTTGAACAATCTGCCTATTTTTAAGAAAGCTGCATTCAGGCTACCTCATGAAAACCAAGTATCAGACAATGATTATCAGTCCAACTCATTCAAATCAATACAATCATCTTGGCACTGCTCTCTAACTTCTCTCTTCTTGCCAATGCTTCCCTCAGGATATACTATGTAATAGGAAATCATTTCATAATTCAGCCAGAATACATTTTCTTAACTGAAAAAAGTAGAAATAAAATCAAAGTTCAAAGTTAAAAGTAAATTTATTATCAAAGTATTTATATGTCATCATATACAACCATATACAGTGTGGCCAAGTGGTTAAGGCATTCGTCTAGTGATTTGCAGGTCGCTAGTTTGAGCCTTGGCTGAGGCAACGTGTTGTGTCCTTGAGTAAGTCATTTAACCACATATTGCTCTGCGACGACACCGGTGCCAAGCTGCATCGGCCCTAGTGCCCTTCTCTTGGACAACATTGGTGGCATGGAGAGGGGAGACTTGTAACATGGGCCATTGCTGGTCTTCCATACAACCTTGCCCAGGCCTGTGCCCTGGAAACCTTCCAAGGCACTAATCCATGGTCTCATGGAACTAAAGGATGCCTATAATATTCATTTTCTTGCAGGCATTCACAGTACATACAAGAAACACAATAGAATCAGTGAAAGACCGCACCCAACAAGATGGACAAACAACCAAAGTACAAAAAAAAAGTGCAAATACAAAGAAGAGAAGGAGAAGAAGGAGAGGAAGCAGAAGAGGAAGGAGATGGAGAAGAAATATAAGCAAAAATGAAATCATAACCCATATAAATGAAGAAATTATCACTACGAAAGAAAAGGGTAACAAATGGAGAACATGACCTTCCGTGGAAGACAACTTGATGATCTGAGCAGACTAGATGTCGACATGGAAGCACTGAACACCTGGCTCAGAGTTGGAGACCTCTTCCAAGAAACAGAGGGATTGCTTGTAGCAATATAGGACCAGGTGGTTTGCACAAACAAAATTATTAAAAATACATAATAAAAGACCAACAAATTCAAGATGATAAATGCAGCAAATGTCAAGAGAAACCAGAAACAATCTAACACATGACAGGATCTTCTAGCAGTTTAACTCTATCTGATTACTTACACAGGTACAAACAAATGGCAAACATCATTCTCCAAAATCTTTTCTTTAAAATACAAACTCATAAAGGACAGCCTATCTTACTATAAATACAAGCCTGATCCAGTTTTAGGGTCAGAGTCTGACAAATTATACTGCAACCGATCCATTTCTACAGATAGGATAATCCATAATAAGTGTCTGGATATAATAACGTGAACAGGGTATTCATTGTCCCAATAGTAATATCTACAACAGATATCATCCCAAAGCACTGCACAATATCATTAAACAATTAGGCCTACACAGAAATAGTCACGTATATCTTCAGAAAGCCACAATACTAAACACCACTAGAATAGTCCAAAAGTCCCTAGCAATTGAGAAACGTGCGTGCTTGACTATGCCCATACCTCAGGTTTAATCAGTTTGTGTTGAGTGATAAAAAAGTAAGCTATAAATATCAACAACGTGAGATGAAGAGTCCTTGACAGTAATCTACAAGTTGTGGGAACAGTTCCGTGATGGGTGCGTGACGTTATTCCCTCTGATGGTTGACGGGTGATAACTATTCCTGAACCTGGTGGTGTGAGTCCTGAGGCTCCTGCACCTTCTTCCTGATGACAGCAGCGAGAAGAGATCATAGCCTGGATAGTGGAGGTCCTTGCTGATGGATGCTGTTTTCCTGTGACAGTGCTCCATAGAGATGTGCTCATTGGTGGGGAGGGAGCCTGAATTCTTCCAATATTTCATGGACGCAGGAGTTTATGTGGATGCGGGAAATCTTTAGAAACACACACAAAATACTGGAGGAACTCAGCAGGTCAGTCAGCATCTATGGAGGGATATAAACAGTCTGCAACAGCGACTAGTGGGTAAGTCTAGAATCAGAGGGCATGGACTCAGAATGCAAGGATGTCACTTTGGAACAGAGATGAGGAGGAATTTCTTTAGCCAGATGGTGGTGAATCTGTGGAATGAAATACCACAGGTGGCTGTGAAAGCTGTTTATCTAAAGCAGAGGTTGATAGGTTTTTGATTAGTAAGAAAGTCAAAGATTACAGTAAGAAAGTAGGAGAATGGGGTTGAGAGGGATAATAAATCAGCCATGATGGAATGGCAGAGCAGATTTAATGGGCTGAATGGCCTAATTCTGCTCCTGTGCCTTATGTACATTTCAGGCTAAGACTCCTCATTAGGACAAATGAAATACTCTGATGAAGGGTCTCACCCTGAAACGTTGACTGTTCAAAGCCCTCCATAGATGCTGCCTGACCTGAGGAGTTCCTCCAGCGATCTATGCATGTTGCTCAACTTTCAACATTTGTTCTTTGAAAATCTTCCATATATATAAAAAAAAACAAGCTTGAATTTGCTCTCTGCTTCTCTGGTCTAATAGAACTACTCTTACAGAATAAGATCTCTTCTTATTTCTAGCCTTTTCCTAATGAGTTGAAGCTCCCTATGCCTTCAGCTCTTTGTAAATGATAGCTTATCACTGAAAGCTCAACACTGCAGCAGTATCCTAAATGTGGCGCATGCCATATTTATGTCATCCAAAACAACAATGTTTTTTGTTTAAAGTTTTCCTCCACATCACTTGCAGTGTGAAGAGAAGTATTTCTCTGTTCCTCCAGGTCTGCCAGCAACACTGTCTTATTTATGTCCTCTCTACAAATGCATTAATTCACACGTTGATTCACTCCTGCTGATTGTGTCCTCACTGTTCTACATTGTCTAACCATTATTCATCCTCCATGTTACTTGTCAAATGATTGACTTCTTTGCCAACAGCACATTTCACATTACCTTGCGCCTAGTTGCAACCTAATTTTGTATACAGAGAACAGAAATGAACCTTATTAGTGGTGCTGCCGAGTACCACATCAAATCTTCCTTTCATCTTCTTCTAAACCCCAGCTTCTTGTCCACAAAACAAGTTTCTACCCATCCAGTGCATCATCTCATATCTCATACAATATATCTGGCATCTTACTCAACTATCTCTTGCATGTGACCTTTTCAAATAAAGTCTGAAAATCCACATTATAGTTTTTCAACTAATACCAGAGGAATGCACCTAAGGCGAGAGGGGGCAATTTCAAAGGAGATGTGGGGGGCGAGTTTTTTTTTTACACAGAAAGTGGTGGGTGCCTGGAATGGATTTCTTGGGGTGGTGGTAGAGTCATAAACATTGGGGACTTTTAAGAGATGTTTAGATAGACACATGAATGTGAGGAAGATAGAAGGATTTGGACACTGTGTTGGTGGAAGGAATTCATTCAGCTGGGTATTTGATTATAAAGTTAATTAGCTTAGCACAACATTGAGGCTGAAGGGCCTGTGTCTGTACTCTTCTATAGTCTATGTTTTAACTGTCTAAATAACCACTAATTCAAAATCTTTTTATTCTAATGCTCTAAATATGACCTTTCCTTAACCAATCCATATGACCATGGCACAAGGTGCAGAGTTGGGCCTCTCAGCCCATCTAGTCTGCTCCAGCATTCCGTCATGGCTGATTTATTTGTTATCCCTCTCAACCTGTTCTCCTATCTTCCCCCCATCTTTGACGCCCTGACTAATCAAGAACATATCAACCTCTGCTTTAAGTATACCTAATGAGTTGGCCTTCAGTCCATCTGCGGCAATGAATTCCACAGATTCACCACGGTCTAGCTAAAGAAGTTCCTCTTCCACTCTGTTCTAAATTCTGAGTGTGCCCTCTGGTCCTAGACTCCTCCACTATAGGATATTCGATAAGATCCTCCCTCATTCTTTGAATTTCTGTTGACTTTCCTTGATTAACCCCAGACATCTAGTTATCATGAATATGATTTTTGATTATTAGCTGGAGAAGTCTGTCTGTAGTCAACATCAAATCAACTAGTTTCTTGAAAGGTGTACCATTAGCATTCCTCTATCTACAGCACAGTTTGCATATCTAAGGATTACCAGCAGCAGCCTAAGACTCTGAATTTATGTATCTGATTTTCATCAGGCGTCTGGATCTGCAGTACTCTAAATTTGGCTATCATTAATCATTTTCAAATTGACCTAAAATGGTTTAATTGCAGCCTTATTTCCTTCTTACTTTGGTAATGGGAAAATCCCCAGTAGGTTTATTTGTTCATGGCCTGAAATTGTTGCTGGCAATAATTTTGTTCTGTTCAGCTTCCAGTGTTCCCCCTTTGTTCTTCAGATCATCTCAGAGAAAGGTTTGGAAAAAAAGGTCAGATAAAGATAATGCTTTGGTTCAATTTCACGTGTTTGATACCATAAGTCAGAGGAGCAGAATCAGGCCATTGGGCCCATCTAGTCTGCTCCACCACTCCTTCATGGCTGATACATTATCCATCTCAATCTCATTGTCTTGCCTTTTCCCAGTTACCTTTGACACCCTGATTGATCAAGAACCTACCAACCTCCGCTTTAAATGTACCCAATAATTTGGCCTCCACATCCGTCTGTGGCAATGAATTCACAGATTCCCCGCCATCTGGCTGAAGAAATTCTTCTTCACCTTCGTTAAAAACATGAAAACATAGAAAACCTACAGCGCAATACAGGCCCTTCGGCCCACAAAGCTGTGCCGAACATGTCCTTACCTTAGAAATTACCTAGGGTTACCCATAGCCCTCTATTTTTCTAAGCTCCTTGTACCTATCCAGGAGTCTCTTAAAAGACCCTATTGTATCCGCCTCCACCATTATCACCAGCAGCCCATTCCACACACTAAAGGGATAAAGCGATCTCTTTGTTCTAAAGGGGTCTCCTTGTATTCTGACGCTGTACCCTCTGATCCTAGACTTTCCAACTATTTGAAATGTCTTGCAACACACATCAAAGTTGCTGGTGAACGCAGCAGGCCAGGCAGCATCTCTAGGAAGAGGTGCAGTTGACGTTTCAGGCCGAGACCCTTCGTCAGGACTAACTGAAGGACGAGTGAGTAAGGGATTTGAAAGTTGGAGGGAGAGGGGGAGATCCAAAATGATAGGAGAAGACAGGAGGGGGAGGGATGGAGCCAAGAGCTGGACAGGTGATTGGCAAAGGGGATATGAAAGGATCATGGGACAGGAGGTCCGGGAAGAAAGACAAGGGGGGGGGGACCCAGAGGATGGGCAAGGGGTATATTCAGAGGGACAGAGGGAGAAAAAGGAGAGTAAGAGAAAGAATGTGTGTATAAAAATAAGTAACAGATGGGGTACGAGGGGGAGGTGGGACATTAGCGGAAGTTAGAGAAGTCGATGTTCATGCCATCAGGTTGGAGCCAAAATGATAGGAGAAGACAGGAGGGGGAGGGATGGAGCCAAGAGCTGGACAGGTGATAGGCAAAAGGGATACGAGAGGATCATGGGACAGGAGCCAAAATGATAGGAGAAGACAGGAGGGGGAGGGACCAAAATGATAGGAGAAGACAGGAGGGGGAGGGAACATCGACTTCTCTAACTTCCGCTAATGCCCTACCTCCCCCTCGTACCCCATCTGTTACTTATTTTTATACACACATTCTTTCTCTCACTCTCCTTTTTCTCCCTCTGTCCCTTTGAATATACCCCTTGCCCATCCTCTGGGTCCCCCCCCCCTTGCCTTTCTTCCCGGACCTCCTGTCCCATGATCCTCTCATATCCCCTTTTGCCAATCACCTGTCCAGCTCTTGGCTCCATCCCTCCCCCTCCTGTCTTCTCCTATCATTTTGGATCTCCCCCTCCCCCTCCAACTTTCAAATCCCTTACTCACTCTTTCTTCAGCTAGTCCTGACGAAGGGTCTCGGCCTGAAACGTCAACTGCACCTCTTCCTAGAGATGCTGCCTGGCCTGCTGCGTTCACCAGCAACTTTTATGTGTGTTGCTTGAATTTCCAGCATCTGCAGAATTCCTGTTATTTGAAATATCTTCTTCATTTCCACTCTACCTAAACCTTTCAATGAGATCCTCCCTTGTTCTTCTAAACTTCAGCGAGTAAAGGCTCAGACCCGTCAAGCAACTCCTCATATGTTAACCCTTTCATTCCTGGGATAATTCTCATGAACATCCTCTGCACCTTCTCCAATGTCTGCATATCTATTCTCAGAAAAGGGGCTGAAAACTGCTCACATCTACTCCAAATACAGTCTGACCAAAGCCTTCTAAAGCCTCAGTATTACATCCTTGCTGTTATGTTCCAGTCCTCTTGAGATGAATGCTAACAGTGTATTTCCCTTCCTAACCACAAACTCAACCTATAAACTAACCTTCAATGAATCTTACACAAGGAATCCCAAATCCCTAAGCACCTTTGGTTTCTGAATTCATTTAGAAAATAGCCTAGACCTTTAAACTTTATACCAAAGTGCACAACCATACACTTTCTGACATTGCATTCATCTGCCACTTATCATCTTGATGCCTTTATATTAGACTCATTTCTGTTGGCACGGCCATACTAAAGTTTGATACATGCTTCAATGGGAAAATGTAGTGGTGAATTATATCTAATCCTGAGTGTTTCAGGAAAACTCATACTAATCTCATGCCAATAATCTAAAATCTTGGATTCAGTGCATTCAAATTTTGGAAGTGCCATATTACATGTCTCAATTTCTCCAAACAATTTGTTGAACCTAAGTGGCAGCAATTAAGAAGCTTGGCTGCTCTTGTAATAAATTATATGATATGAACAGGCTGCTCACTAAAGCACAGATGCAGAATCAATAACTCGATGGGATGCTTTTGTCAAGTAAGTATCACACAGCTTGAGTTTTTACTTGGTAGTTGTGTACATTTATAAACATCGCAGATGGCTCTGCACACACAATCAGGCATTTTATCATTAAACTGTGCAAAGTTGTAAAACTTCCACCCGAAGTATTCTATAATTAGACAGTAATGAATAGGAAGGGATGTGTTTATGAGGCTTTACTGTGAAAATTATAAACATAATGTGATTAAATTGTGCATTTGTATTTAATTGTCACCACTTAATTGCACGCTGTACACTTTTTTTTATATTTGGAACAATTTTGAAGACGGAAACAACACAGATTTATGCAGATAGACTTTTATTTATTTTTTCTGTTTGGAGATACATCCTTGCTACATTGCCCAGCAACCCACTGATTTACACTAGCCTAATCACAGGACAATTTACAATGACCAATTAACCTATCTACTGGTACGTCTTTAGAACATTGGAGGAGACCAGAGCACCTAGAGAAAACTCATGCGTTCACGGACAGGAACACACAAACTGCATATCAATGCAGTTACAAAGAAGGCATGACGGTGGCTATAGTTAATTAGAAGTTTGAGGAGGTTTGGTATGTCACCAAAACACTTGCAACTTTCTACAGATGTACTACGGAGAGCTAGCTACATCACCATCTGTGGGGTGCGGCGCTGTACTGGATCAAAATAAGCTGCAGAAAATTGTGAACTCAGAGGCAATAGCCTCCCCAACACCTTCAAGGAGCATGCTTCAAAAAGGAACCCCATCACCCTTTTCTCATTGCTACTATCAGGGAGAAGGTACTGAAGCATCAACAATTCAGGAATAGCTTCTTCCCCACTGCCATCATGTTTCTGAATGGACATGAAACCATGATTACCAGCTCATTATTTTTTTCTCTTTTTGCACTACTTATTTAACTTTTTAATATGTATACTTCTTATTGTAGTTTACAGTTTTTATTATTATATATTGCAATGTACTGCTGCCACAGAACAATAATTTTCACAGCATATGTCAGTGATATTAAACCGGATTCTGATTCTGAACTCCTTACAGATGAAGTCAGAATTGAACCCTGAACTCTAATGCCCCAAGCTGCAGCTGCTGAAGTTATAAAGGGGAAATGGCATTCACAGTCTCTTCCGTTCTTCCACTGTAAAATGGAGAAGATAACAGCAACTGTTAATCATAAGTTGGAACAATTTGATTCATACTGGGAAAAATGGTTCAACTATATAACACCTCATAGGCCTGATTTTATTCTCACAAATCAATGAATATGTTGTAAAAAAAAGATCACTCCCTACTTGTACATAGTTTTCTCCTTTTGCTTGTTCTTTCTTTCCTCTCTTTTCTATAGGTGTATACCTCCGATAAATATTATGTGGAGATTTGTGGCAAATATGATTATATGATATATATGTACAATATCTGAAATATAACTTATGGAAATGTTTGATGATGAACTTCAATAAAAAATAAATTACAAAAAAAAATTCAGTGGGAGAGTCATGAATGCTGCAGAGGGACATTGTAAGTGATTGTGATATTATTGTTCTGGTATTTCTAAGATTTTCTCTTGAAATTACAGTGGATGTGGAGGAACCCTTTGGAATAATAATAAAGGAACAACCTACAGCTGGAGCTTAGCAGGTGAAGTAGCAAATGTTGAACACAAGAGATTCTGCAGATGCTGGAAGTCTTGAGCACCACACACAAAAGACTGGAGGGACTCAACAGGTCAGGAAACATCTATGGAGGGGAATAAACAAATAGGCAGTCCACATTTCAAGACGAGACCCTTCATTGTGACTGGAAAGGGTGGGGACAGAAGCCAGAACAACAAGGTGGGAGGAGTGGAAAGAGTACAAGGTGGCAAGTGATATTTGAGACTCGGTGAGGTGGGGGAATGAAGTGAGAAGCTAGGAGGTGATAGGTGGAAGAGGTAAAGGTCTGAAGAATGAATCAATAGGAGACGACAATGGACCATGGACTAAAGGGAAGGACAAGGGGCTCCAGATTGAGTTGATGGACAAGTGAGCAGAAAAGAAGGGGTGAGAGGTGAACAGAGTCGTAACGTCAGAGACAACTACAGCTCAGAAACAGGCCCTTCAGCCCATCTAGTAAGTGCTGAATCATTTAATCTGCTTAGTCCCATCAGCCTGCACCCAGATGATAGCCCTCCATACCCCTCTCAACTACGCACTTACTCAAATTTCTTTTTAACATTTAATTCAAGTTCATATGTAGAATTTGTGCTTGGAGTTTGTTCTGAACTCTCAACACCCTCTCAGTGAAGAAGTTCCCCCTTATGTCCTCCATAAACATTTCACCTTTCACCCTTAACCCATGACCTCCAGTTGTAGTCTCACCCAACCTCAGTGGAAAAAACCTGCTTGCATTTCCCTATTTATACCACTCATCATTTTGTATACCTCTATCAAATCTCCTCTCAATCTTCTACATGCTAGGGAATGAAGTTCTAATGTAGTTGATCTTTTCTTATAACTCAGGCCCTTCAGTCCCAGTAACATCCTTGTAAATTTTCTCTGTACTCTTTCAATCTTATTTACAATTTTCCTGTAGGTAGGTGAATGAAACTGTACACAATACTGCAAATCAGACCTCACCTAAATCTTATACAAGTTCAACGTAACATCTCATCCCTCGTACTCAAATACTCAAATATGAAGGTCAACGTGTCAAACACTTTGCTAATGACCCTATCTACCTGTGATGCCACTTTCAATGAATTATAGACTTGTATTCCCTGATACCTTTACTCTACCGCACTCTTCAGCGCCCTGTCGCTCACTGTCTAAGACCTACTCTCGTTGGCCCTCCTAAAATGCAACATCTCACACTAAGTTCTATCTGCCATTTTTCAGCCCACTTTTCCAGCTAGTCCAGATCTCACTGCAAGCTCTGATAGTCATCCTCACTATCCACTACAACCCCAATCTTGCTGTTACTTGCAAGTTTGCTGATCCGGCTGACCACATTATCATCCAGATTTTTGATATAGATGACAAATAAACAATCGACCCCACACCAATCCCTGTGACACTCCACCAGTCATCGGCTTCCAGCCTGAGAAGCAACCATCTGCTACTCTTTGGCTTCTCTCAGAAAGCCAAAGTCTAATCTAATTTACTACTTTATTTTGAATGCTAGGCCACTGAATCTTCTTGACAAGCTCCCATGTGAGACCTTGTCAAAGTCCTTGCTAAAGTCCATGTAGGCAACATCCACTGTCTTGCTTTCTTCAACTTTCCTAGTAACTTCCTCAAAAAATTCTATAAGATTGATTAGACATGACCTACCACATACAAAGCCATGCTGACTATCCTAATCAGTTCTTGTCTATCCAAGTACTTATGTGTCCAGATAACACAATTGCCAGATCCTTTCTGATACCATCAAAATTAGCTTTTCTCCAATTTAGAATCTCAACCCAAGGACTAGACCTATCCTTTTCCATAATTATCTTGAAACTTAATGGCATTATGAACACTATATGCAAGGTGTTCCTACACAGCCATCTATCACCTACCATATCTCATTCTCCAATAGGAGATCAAGTATTGCACACTGCCTTATTGGGACTTATTTGTACTGGTTAAGAAAACTTTCCTGAATATGTTTGACAAACTCTATCCCATCTAGTCCTTTTACAGTATGGGTGTCCTGGAAAATATGTGGAAAATTAAAATCACCTACTATCATAGCCTTATGTTTCTGACAACAGTCTGTGATCTCTTTACAAATTTGTTCCTCTAAATCCTTAGGACTGTTGGGTGGTCTATAATATAGCCCTATTTCCATAGTCATACCTTTCTTATTTCTCTGTTCCACCCATAAAGCCTCACGAGACAAGTTCTCCAGTCTGTCCTGACTGAGCACTGCTGTGACATCTTCCCTGAGTGGTAACCAAATGGAAAAAGAGAGAAGGAAGGGGGAGGCAAAGTTACCAGGAGTTAAAGAAATTGATGTTCATGTCATCAGGTTGGAGGCTACTCAGAGAGACTATGAGGAATTAAGCTCCTAACTGTGATCTTATTTCAGCCTCAACTCAGTGACGCGTACAATGTCATTCCTGCCAATTCCTAACTGTGCTACGATCATCTACCTTATCCCATGTACTGCATACATTCCTGCATACATACCTTACTGCATACATTCAGTCCTGTATTCATCACCCTTTTCAATTTTGCCTCCATGTTCCCTTTCTAATTTTTTTTTCTTCTTTCATTTATTCTGGAGGTTTTCCGTAACCTCTCCTGCACTCTCCTGTCCTTTTACAGTATCCTCACTTTTTCAAAGTGTTCAACTGCTGAACCTATTATTTAGTTTAAAGACGCTCTTCAAACAATCCTACTGACTGCAATTTTGCTCTATTGTCCACTTATCCTTCCTCAAACCCTATTGACTCGCATGCCAACTGCCCTACCTCAGCTGTATCACTTCAGTCCCCATCCCATTGCCAACTTAATTTAACCCTTCTCCAAGAGTTCAAGCACTCCTGCCCACAAAGATATTGGTCTCGCTCAGTTTCAAGTGTAACCTGTCCCTTAGCATAGGTCATACCTTCCCCAGAAGAGATCCCAATAATCCTGAAATCTGAAACCCTTCCCCCTGCACCATTTCCTCTGCTATATATTCATCTGCCAAATCATCCATTCATCCACTTCTTCAAGATTCAAGATTGTTTAAAGGAGAATGTGTAAAGGAGCACAAGATCACTGTAACTCCGGATTCGATGCAGCACGAAAAAACACAATAGGATAAAGAACTTAATAATAAAAAAACTCAATAAATATAAATACACGAGATAGCTTATGTAGATAGATCAGTTGTATGTCCATAAAGTGATGCTAGACACAGAAGTGTCTATACATAATGTGACTCTGACAGAAAATGATAAAGTAGTGGTGGTTGGGGGTGTGGAAGGGCAGGTCAGTGGGTAGAGGTGTTGATCAGCCTTACTGCTTGTGGAAAGTTACTGCTTCTGAGTCTGGTGGTCCTGGTGTAGTTGCTACGTAACCTCCTCCCTGATGGGAGTGGGATAAATTGTCCATGAGCAGGGTGGGTGGGACCCTTCATGATGCTATTGACCCTTTTCTGGCAATTTCCTGCATATTGTCCTAGATGGCATGTGGGCTGGTGCTGGTGATGCTTTAAGCAGTTTTGACTACCTGTTGTTGAGCCTTATATTTTAGAGCATTATATTTCAAACATAAATTAATAGAACACACTTTCATTCTTTTCCAACTTATACACGTTTCCATTGGATTGGAATGAAATGGGAAACACTTAAAGGAAAATTTAATGAAAACCATTTTCCTGTAAATATAAACATTGTTTTCTGACAACTCTGATTGTAAATGAAGAAAATTACTCATTTAATTCCTATTAGATTAGATTAGATTATGAGAACACTCAGTCCTCTTTTCATTGCCATTTAGAAATGCATATGTGCATTAAGAAATGATACAATGTTTCTCCGGAGTGCTATCACAGAAAACAGGACAGACTAAAGACTAACACTGACAGAACCATATAATTATAACATATAGTTACAGCAGTGCAAAGCAATACCATAATTTGATGAAGAACAAACCATGGGCACGGTAAATAAAATCTCAAAAGTCCCCGAGTCGATCGACTCCCGAGTCCCCGATAGCGGTAGCAAAAGGGAGAAACTCCCTGCCAGAAACCTCCAGGCACTGTCAACTTGCTGATGCCTTGGAAGCAGCCAACCACAGCCGACACTGAGTCCGTCCGTCCAAAAACTTCGAGCCTCCGACCAGCCTCTCTGATACAGCCTCCCGAGCGCCATCCTCTGCCGAGCGCCTTCAACCTCGCCCCGGCCACTGAAACACGCAAAGCCGAGGATTTCGGGGCCTTCAGCTCCGGAGATTCCGGTTACCACACAGTAGCAGCGGCAGCGAAGCGGGCATTTCAGGAGTTCCTCCAGATGTTTCTCCGTGCTCTCATGTCTGTCTCCATCAAATCAGAATTGTGCACGGTCCCCTACTTGACAGGTAACAGACATCACCACCGGAGTGGCCGCGCGTGCTGCCATATGCCACCATCTTCTCCTTACAACATGCCGCTCAAATTTTCAGGGAAAAATCTGCAGAAAATGTGCAGAATTGAGCAGTATTCACCATAAACTTCACCATAATTGTTTTAAAACTATGGATAAATCACACACACACACACACACACACACACACACACACACACACACACACACACACTACACACACACACACACACATATACACACACTACACACACACACACACACACACACACACACACACACACACACAGTAAAGCAACCAGTTCAGGTGAGGACTGTAGGATTAAGTGGAACGAGACATGTGCAGATGGAACTAGTTAGTGGAGGGGATTGGAGACGTAGTTATTGGAAGACAGACAGATGGTACCTAGTGAAGGAAGGGTATGTGTTGTTTTGTGGAAACAGTGCATTGCAATATATAATTTAAAACTGTAAATTACAATAAGAAATAAATATAAATACATATTTAAGTTAAATAAGTAATGCAAAAAGGGAGCAAAAGGAAGAGAGAAAAAAATGCTGAGGTGGTGCTCATGGGTTCGTTATCCTTCAGAAATCTGGTGGCGGAGAAGAAGAAGTTGTTCCTGAAGCTTGGAGTGTGTCTCTTCAGGGTCCTGCACCTCTCCTTGATGGTAGTAATGAGAAGAGTCATGTCCTGGGTGATGGGTGTCCTTCATGATGAATGACATCTCTTTGAGGCTTTGGCTTTTGAAGGTTTCCTGGATGCTGGAGAGGTCAGTGCTCATGATGCAGCTGGTTGAGCTTACAACCCTCTGTAGCTTTTCCCAATCCTGTGCTGTGGCCTCTCCATACCAGACTGTGGTGCGCCAGTTAGATTGATCTCCATGGTGCATCTGTCGAAATTTGCAAGGATTTACTTAAAATTGGAATATTCAAAGTTCATAACATTGGATATTAGACTATGCAAATTGAATATGTGGGTTTTCTCCTCTCCCCCCACCCTCCCCGGCTATCCATCCTGTAGGATGATGATGGTTCTTTTCAGTCAGTTAGTGGGGTTGACCGCACTCCTCAGAAAGGAACAGCATGTGCGTGAATGGATTTTAGGTGAGTAGGGGGTTGTACAGGTCCAGACCCACCCTCTCGACATCCCCTCCCGGATCCAGTGACGTGGTGGGGTCCAAGATGGCTGGGGGAAGTTCTGTTGCAGTGAATGGCCAGACCAAGCTTCGATGCAAGGGATGCCCTTTCCGTGCTTCACAGCACGTGTTTGCTAGATGGCCATTGACCCTACAAGAGGGTTCACCTGCTCTTTGACAGGTCTTGTATTTCGTCCTGCAGGGTGTCTAGCCACCCTCCTCACCAGGCAAGCCTGGTGGGGGAGCCGATTTAGTCGCCGACCACCTGACCATGCGACAGGTAACACTGGGTCACATGGTACCAGTAGCAGTCAGACGAGTGACCTGACCAAATTAGAGGGTTTCTCCTCTAGTTCATGCTTGATCTCACCCTGGCAATGCAATGGAAGGAATGAGTGCATGTTCATGGTCTTCTGCTGCTGTAGCCCATCCACTTCAAAGTTCAATGTGTTGCATGTTCAGAGGTGCTCTTCTGCATGTCACTGTTGTAATATGTGGTTATTTGGGGTACTGTCACCTCCCTGTCAGCTTGAACAAGCCTGGCCATTCTCCTCTGACCTCTCGCAATAACAAGGCAATTTCACTCACAGAACTGACACTCACTGGATTTTTTGTTTTGTTTTTTGCACCACTCTCTGTGAGCTCTAGAGACTGCTGTGGGTGATAGTCAAACCACCCCGTCTGCCATCAACAATCATTCCAGTGTCAAAGTCACTTAGATATCATTTCTTCCTCATTCTGATGAATGGTCTTACTAACAATACAACCTCTTGGCCATGTCTGCCATGTCTGCATGCTTTATGTATAGAGTTGCTGCCACATGATTGGCTGATTAGATATTTGCATTGACAAGCAGATGTTCAGGTGTATCTAATAAAGTGGCTACTGAATGTATATACATGTATTTGTTCAGTGAGTTTTCCAGTGGTTGCGGTTCAGTTGCCTCAATATTTTTCACGGGAACTTCCTGCTCTCCAGTGGCAGGTGCCATATTACTTGAATTTGGCTAACTTATGAGTTAAATGTCATCAATGGAATTTCTGTTAATTCTTGTCTGGCACTGTTACGCTGCATCTTCAGATCTAAGCCCAGGATCACACAACTCAGAAGGCTTAAACAAAACTAGGAGTTCTCTTTTATTATCAAAAGAGAAAAAACAAAACTGTAGAACTTACGAGGTCTTGGATAACTCAGAAAAACTCAGCCAAAGCTTCACTGGACAAGGACTATGTAACATCTGTGTAGTGCTTGTCTTATCTTGTGTGACTACTCGCCACACCCTTTAAGAGAAAATCAAATTACATAGTACTACACTGGATGCTAGAGGGCCTCAGAAGCTCTAGGTATTGAAAGGAGGCAGTGAATAGAAAACACACACTTCTAGAAGCAAGTTTCATTTATAAAAAATAGCAATATATACAACATATTTACATGAGTCAGAACAATTCAAAATTCCAACATTCTGTTTAGGTTCCAAACAAAAACCAAATTCCTTTTTAGTTAGAATCAGTGAGTTTCATTAGAATAACCTCTATTACTTCGGTTTCTCTAACTAATTAGATTTAATGTTATTCTCTATTTAAAGGTTTACAGACGAACATTTACCTTTATTTATCCTTGGTTAGTTTGAAAACTAATTGAATTCCTATTTTTAAGTATTATAGTTAACTCCAGTTTCAGTTTCAAGTCAGAATGTCTACAAAATCAAATTCAACACCTCCAATACTAAATATACATGCACAGCTTAACTCCGTTCACGACAAGTTCTCCAACATCGCAACTTTTAAACAAAGTAAATCTCATTCAGTCACTTATCCAACTCTTTGAAAAAAAATCAGTTCTTCCAGAAAATCAAATTCAGATCCTTCGAATGAGAAACAAACTTATACATCCAACCATATTAAATCCTCTAGGTCCTGAAACATTTCCTTGTGTTCGTTCTTTGATCTTGGGTGGCTCGCCATGTTATTTCTTGGGTCATTGGATGAAATAGAGGGTCATCCACAGAAAGCCGCTTCACAATACTTACACAAAAAAACCTGACCTGTGTACAGAAGGATTACAACCCCATAATTTCTTATACACATTCTACTTTCTATTTCAAAATAACTCAATATCACATCATCATTTCCAAATATTCCTCAGTAACAGCACTACTGAACCCATTTCACACACAAATTATATATTCACAGCAGTAAAAATGTTTTAACTCAACCAATCCTTTGGTATGATTTAACAGAACTAATAACTGTTACACAGTAGAGATCTTGGACATTGCTCTTTGCTGATACTGTCTCGCTATAGCTGATACTCGTCATAGCTGGAGCATCAATGAAACTTTATTGATATCGTCTCTCCTCCAATGGTTTCACCCTGAGGATTTCCAGTAAGTAGGGTAGAGATATTAATTCCATGTTTAACAGTTTTATCTTTAGTTAGTTTTTGTAGTTTGTTGCGTTTCAGTTGCTTGTCCACTCCTTGTTCTCACATAGCAATTTTTTTCCAAGATCTTTTTTTTAATTTAGAAAACATCGTTTTCATCCCTTCACAGAATGGAGCTTTCTAACATTACAACTTTGGGTTTAATTAAATTGGGAAGATGTGGAATCGATATGGGTAGAGCTGCGTAACACTAAGGGGTAGAAGACGCTGGTGGGAGTTGTGTACAGGCCACCTAGCAGTAGTAGTGAGGTCGGAGATGGTATTAAACAGGAAATTAGAAATGTGTGCAATAAAGGAACAGCAGTTATAATGGGTGACTTCAATCTACATGTAGATTGGGTGAACCAAATTGGTAAAGGTGCTGAGGAAGAGGATTTCTTGGAATGTATGCGGGATGGTTTTTTGAACCAACATGTCGAGGAACCAACTAGAGAGCAGGCTATTCTGGATTGGGTTTTGAGCAATGAGGAAGGGTTAATTAGCAATCTTGTCGTGAGAGGCCCCTTGGGTAAGAGTGACCATAATATGGTGGAATTCTTCATTAAGATGGAGAGTGACATAGTTAATTCAGAAACAAAGGTTCTGAGCTTAAAGAGGGGTAACTTTGAAGGTATGAGACGTGAATTAGCTAAGATAGACTGGCAAATGACATTGAAAGGATTGACGGTGGATATGCAATGGCAAGCATTTAAAGGTTGCATGGATGAACTGCAACAAATGTTCATCCCAGTTTGGCAAAAGAATAAATCAAGGAAGGTAGTGCACCCGTGGCTGACAAGAGAAATTAGGGATAGTATCAATTCCAAAGAAGAAGCATACAAATTCGCCAGAGAAAGTGGCTCACCTGAGGACTGGGAGAAATTCAGAGTTCAGCAGAGGAGGACAAAGGGCTTAATTAGGAAGGGGAAAAAAGGTTATGAGAGAAAACTGGCAGGCAACATAAAAATGGACTGTAAAAGCTTTTATAGATATGTAAAAAGGAAAAGACTGGTAAAGACAAATGTAGGTCCCCTGCAGACAGAAACAGATGAATTGATTATGGGGAGCAAGGACATGGCAGACCAATTGAATAATTACTTTGGTTCTGTCTTCACTAAGGAGGACATAAATAATCTTCCAGAAATAGTAGGGGACAGAGGGTCCAGTGAGATGGAGGAACTGAGAGAAATACATGTTAGTAGGGAAGTGGTGTTAGGTAAATTGAAGGGATTGAAGGCAGATAAATCCCCAGGGCCAGATGGTCTGCATCCCAGGGTGCTTAAGGAAGTAGCCCAAGAAATAGTGGATGCATTAGTGATAATTTTTCAAAACTCGTTAGATTCTGGACTAGTTCCTGAGGATTGGAGGGTGGCTAATGTAACTCCACTTTTTAAAAAAGGAGGGAGAGAGAAACCGGGGAATTATAGACCGGTTAGCCTAACGTCGGTGGTGGGGAAACTGCTGGAGTCAGTTATCAAGGATGTGATAACAGCACATTTGGAAAGCGGTGAAATGATCGGACAAAGTCAGCATGGATTTGTGAAAGGAAAATCATGCCTGACGAATCTCATAGAATTTTTTGAGGATGTAACTAGTAGAGTGGATAGGGGAGAACCAGTGGATGTGGTATATTTGGATTTTCAGAAGGCTTTTGACAAGGTACCACACAGGAGATTAGTGTGCAAACTTAAAGCACACGGTATTGCGGGTAAGGTATTGGTGTGAGTGGAGAGTTGGTTAGCAGACAGGAAGCAAAGAATGGGAATAAACGGGACCTTTTCAGAATGGCAGGCGGTAACTAGTGGGGTACCGCAAGGCTCAGTGCTGGGACCCCAGTTGTTTACAATATATATTAATGACTTGGATGAGGGAATTAAATGCAGCATCTCCAAGTTTGCGGATGACACGAAGCTGGGCGGCAGTGTTAGCTGTGAGGAGGATGCTAAGAGGATGCAGGGTGACTTGGATAGGTTGGGTGAGTGGGTAAATTCATGGCAGATGCAATTTAATGTGGATAAATGTGAAGTTATCCACTTTGGTGGCAAAAATAGGAAAACAGATTATTATCTGAATGGTGGCCGATTAGGAAAAGGGGAGGTGCAACGAGACCTGGGTGTCATTATACACCAGTCATTGAAAGTGGGCATGCAGGTACAGCAGGCGGTGAAAAAGGCGAATGGTATGCTGGCATTTATAGCGAGAGGATTTGAGTACAGGAGCAGGGAGGTACTACTGCAGTTGTACAAGGCCTTGGTGAGACCACACCTGGAGTATTGTGTGCAGTTTTGGTCCCCTAATCTGAGGAAAGACATCCTTGTCATAGAGGGACTACAGAGAAGGTTCACCAGATTGATTCCTGGGATGGCAGGACTTTCGTATGAAGAAAGACTGGATGAACTGGGCTTGTACTCGTTGGAATTTAGAAGATTGAGGGGGGATCTGATTGAAACGTATAAGATCCTAAAGGGATTGGACAGGCTAGATGCAGGAAGATTGTTCCCTATGTTGGGGAAGTCCAGAACGAGGGGTCACAGTTTGAGGATAGAGGGGAAGCCTTTTAGGACCGAGATTAGGAAAAACTTCTTCACACAGAGAGTGGTGAATCTGTGGAATTCTCTGCCACAGGAAACAGATGAGGCCAGTTCATTGGCTATATTTAAGAGGGAGTTAGATATGGCCCTTGTGGCTACGGGGGTCAAGGGGTATGGAGGGAAGGCTGGGGCGGTGTTCTGAGTTGGATGATCAGCCATGATCATAATAAATGGCGGTGCAGGCTCGAAGGGCCGAATGGCCTACTCCTGCACCTATTTTCTATGTTTCTATGTTTCTATTAACCTGGGTTACAATCAGGACTAGGCATTTGCAGTTCTCCTTTAAATACACTCCGGCGAACCAATGAATCTGTGCCCAGCTAATTCATGCCCCAGGCTGTTGACAAACTTACAAGTAACCAGTCAGGTAAGAGACAAAAGTCCAAGGATACCTACAAACTTTTGAGGAATTAATTGGGTTTTGGTCCCCAGCAGACACTCAGCTCTCACTTGTGGCTCCAAGGAGCCATTTGCGTGTGACCACAACCACACCCTGGTACGCCACATTGATGAGCAGGCTAAACCTGGTGAGGGTAGCCAGCGGCCTTACACTCTGGTGAGAGAGGGACATATTTGTCCTAACATGTGAAGTCAGCGCCGGCGGGTTAGATGGACGAGATCAATGGTGAGATCCAATGACCAGGAAAGAGGTACTGCAATGTTCTGTGGAGAGTGAAGGGTACGGCAAGGCATGGAAGACGTCATGGTCATCCACTGCAACTAGTCGTGAAGCTTACTTGTACCACTGGACCCGGACTTCCAAGTTCAAGAGAGTGGAACTGCCCCAGTGCAATGGCTTTTCCACATTAAAACTCTCCCCCACAAAGTTCCTGTCATCATCGGACATGATGGACATCCACCATCAAAGAACATTTGCAAATTATATTAAACTAGAGAAGCCCTTACACATTAAAAACCCAGAGGCACAACATTATGTTAAAATTATAATTAATAAAATGCAGACAATAGAAAAAAAAACAACGTAAAACTCAGAGCCCTCAGAATACTCTACTAATGACCTGAGGTCATGACAGGTATGGGAAGACCACACTACTTTTAGTCTGTTTTATACTTTGTCTCTTGCCATGCACCTGTCACTTCTTTTTTGCTCTTCTTTCACTCAATAGAACAATTGTACGCAACAAGTTTTATGCCTTATGCTTGACTTCCAAAGAACCTTTGGAGCATAAGAGCGTCAGAGCCTTACTCCTCACTGAGACATACAATAAATTCCTTCATGGCAGTGTCTGAATTCTGGGCTGTTTCGCCCCTCATTTTAGGGACATTTAAGAAGCTCTTGGATAGAGGCATGGATGACAGAAAAATGGAGGGCTATGTGGGAGGAAAGGTTTAGATTGATCTTAGAGTAGGCTCATAGGAGCGTTTGACAGCTCTGGCCCTGTACCCACTGGGTTTAAAAGAATGAGTGGAGATTGCATTGAAACTAAGGCCTAGATAAAGTGGATGTGGAGAAGATGTTTCTTATAGCGGGGGAATCAAGAACCAGAGGGTACAGCCTCAGAATAGAGGGACGTCCATTTGGAATGGCGATGGGGAGGAATTTATTTATCCAGAGGTTGGTGAGTTACCACAGATAGCTGTTGAGACCAGGTCATTGGGTAGATTTAAAACAGAGATTGATAGGTTCGTGATTAGTCTGGATGTCAAAGATTGTGGGGCAAGGCCGGAGAATGGAGATAAGAGAGGTAATAAATCAGCCATGATTGAATGGTGGAGCAGACTCGATGTGCTGAATGGCCGAATTCTTCCCCTGTGTCTTATGGTCTTCAAAGACCGGCTCAACAGCATCAGCTGAAGGAGCTGTACTGTGCTGTATATGTTCTGTCAGCAAGAGAACTCGATTGAAGAACACCTGAACACCCAGCAGAGCAAAACAAAGTTTGGCTGCTGAAAGCAAGATCAGAATTCATTTAGAATTCATGCACTGGACTGCGGTGGAGGCCTGTCAATCAGATGAAACTAGTTTAAAAAATAACAAGACAAGTTCCAGCATCTTCTCCCCTTAGCCAAGGTACATCAAAAGTATTGTACAGAGATACAGTGCGGAGGACTTAACAAGCCTTTAAAGGAATTATCCTGCTCCTTTCTGCATCTATTACCTTTTCCAAGAAGCCAACTGATGGTTTAAATCTGCTTTTAAAAATGAAACATATGATTTTTGCTTTGTTATTCAAGCCTCACTTACACTCCTTTTGTTCTATCAAGTTAAACTCTTAAATAATTATGTGAAGACTTTGGATGAAGACAAGATTATTAAACCTGTACGAAGGAATTTGCCGCAGGCTTTTATCTTTGACAATACTGCATCATGAATGATGCCCTCAGGACTACAGTCTCCTTCTGTAAAAAGCCACAAATTGAGGTAGGAATTGTTGCTTAACAATTGTTTGAAAGTTCTGAATATGGGAGTTATGCTTTGAAACCGTATAGAGGATGGAATCCCACATAGAACTCTGTCGCCATCATCACATAAGACAATCTTCAGTCAATTTTCTTCACTTCACATGACATCAAGAAAGCTCTGAGTGCATTACATAGAGCTAAAGTTGTGAGTTACAGGAGCCTCAGGGTCCCACACCACTAGGTTCAGGAACTGTTATTACCCTTCAGCCATCAGGCTCCTGAACCAGTGTGGATAACTGCACTCAGCTCTATTCTAAACAGATTCCACGAACTATGGGCTCACTTTTAAGGACTTTACAAGTCATGTTTTCAGTATAATTAATTAATTAATTAGTCTGTCTGTTTGTTTATTTATCCATTTATTTATTTATTATTTTTGCATTTGTAGAGTTTGTCTTCTTTTGCACATTAAATGTTTGTCAGTCTTTATGTGTGTGTGTAGATTTTCATTGATTCTGTTGTATTTCATGGTTCTGGTGTGAATTTCTGCGAGAAAATAAATCTCAGATAGATAGACAGATACTTTATTCATATCAAAGGAAATTACAGTGTCACAGTAACATTACAAGTGCACAGATATAAATATTTGAAGAGAAGTAAGAAAGAATAAAAAATAAGTTACCACAAACAGTCTAACAGGAGGGGGTCATCACTTCCCCGGCTATAGGTCGACTCATTATAGAGCCGAATGCCCAAGGCTAAGGATGATCTCATACAGCAGTGCAGTTGTCTTAGTCTGTTACTGCAAGTTCTCCTCTCTTCAGCCGAGGTGCCATGCACAGGGTGAGAAACATTGTCCATGTAAGGGGGTTTCGACTTTTATGTTACTGCGGAGGCTAATTAAAATGGCGTCTTTGTTATGATAATGTGGGGAATGCGGCTTTGTTGTGTTAAACGTTGAGAAAGTTTGCGCTAGCAGCTTGTTTTGGTTTAGAGGGTGATAAGAGGATGCTATTAACCAATTGGGATAATTGCTATGGTTTTGGTGTATTTGAAGATATTGTATGCGTGGGGTTTTGGGGGAGAAGGCGGGAAAGCGAGACAGAGGATGGACGATGTGCTGTGATGTCCGCTAACGGGGTCGGACCCCGAGGAGGGCGTTCGGCGAGGAGACGGAGACGGACTCGTGTGGTGCGTCCATTGTTGGTCCCAGGCGGCCGGTCCAGGTGGTCCGAGGGGTCTCAGGGTGAAGAAGAAGGTCCTTGAGCTCCAACTTTTTTAGAGGGTGATAAGGAGGGCTACATTGTGTGGGCTTTGTCCGGGATTGAGTCTGCTGGTATGCTGTGTGGGTGCCATGTTTAAATCTGTAATGTGTGTCTCTGTGGGTCATTTGCTGGTGATTGCTGATTGCGTGGTGGGTGAGGTATTTGTTCGAGTTCAGACTAGCATTGACGAGTTGGAGGTGGCACTCGGGGCTGTCCATGCGGTTGGGAGAGAGAGGAAAGAGTGATCTGATTTGGAGGTAGGGTCTGCGAATAAATGTTTGAGCTCTGGCAGGCTCCGCCTGTCACTTGGGATAGTGTCCACCCAAGAGGCGGGGAGGCGTGTGAGACGTGGGCGGAGCGGATCTCTCAGTTGTTAGATGAGTGGCAGTGCTCGGTTGAGGCAGAGCGACAGGGATTGGTTGAAAGTTGGAGTAGGCGGGCTGGTGACGGTGTTAGAGCTGTCGGGTTCACTTACACCGTAGTGACAGCTGTCAGTTATTTAAAAGAGGGGGGAAAGTTTTCAGTGTGTCTTCTCTGGCGAGGAGGGCGGCTAAATTGCTTACAGTGCCGGGGGATCATTTCAGGGGATCAGCCCCTCCTTCAGTTGTTCAGCTGATCAGAGAGGTGTTGGGAAACTTAGTGGAGGCCCAGTGGGGGAACGGCTTGGGGTTTCTGGGGAAGCACGTTCCCAGCAATGTACCGATGAACTTCCGAAAGGAAAAGACCCTATTCCTGAAGGCTTAGAGGGACCACACCCCAGGGTGTCGCTATGGATAGAGGGAAGCGATGCTAAAGCTATCTGTGACCCCGGGGCACAGATCAAGTTGTTGTACAGTTCGTTTTACAACCGGTGTCGGAAGAATTTATCCTTGACAACCGCAAGGGCACCGGAGATTTTGGATACCAGTGGCAGTAGAGATCCAGAAGACGATGATTGTTTAATGACCCTGGAGTTCATGGGGGCATTGTCTGGGCACCCAGAGTGTCGAGTTGCTTCTGAGGACGTGTGTAGCAGCCTTGAGTCGGTACCAAATTTAAGCGAGACCCAGCGGTGGTACGGCCTGGGGGAAGTAGCTGAGGGTGAGACCCTCTTAGTAGACATTCCGAACTACCACGAGGGAGGGGAGTTGACCGCTGAAGACACCTCAGTGAGAGAGAGGTCGCGGCAACTGGACCCTAGCGGCGTGGAAGATGAAGGCAGCGTGTGTGTGGATTATGCGATGTGGTTTAATGTGCTGCATCTGAGGAGTGGATGTTGCCAGACCCTGAGGAAGGCAGCTGTTGAGCTGAAGGTGGCCATTACTAGTTCCCTAGGATTTTTTCGATCCGAAAAGATGCCCAAGGGCATATCCGGAGCCCCTGCATCCTTCCCGCGGGGCACGAGGAAGACCATGGGGGAAGCGAAGGTGTGTGGAGTTTTGACGTATGTGGATGACCGCCTGGAGCTTGGATTCGCCTGGGGGGACTATGAGGCAAGGCGAGTGGCTGAGCCCGGGTGACCAAAGCGAAGTGTCAAATGTGGAGGAGTTTTTGGCCGGAGAAATTTGGTGCAATGTGAGAAAAATGACCCGACATACCAGTTGAACTTCCTGGTGTTGGGACAGATGGTGGTGGACCAGACGATGGAAACCTAGGTCATCAATCTGAATGAGACACAGGGAAGAGAGGGGATTTGCATCACACTGCAGTCATGTACTGATGAATTAATCCAGCGAGAAGAAACAATGACCCACCTTTGAAGGGATCAGCAGAAACTCAAGACATCCATTCGGAACAGATTGGAAGACTTACAAGTTGGGGAAGATCAAGGAAGTGTTCTGACTAAGGTCAACAGAAAACCGAGAGCCCAGGGAGGGGAGTTTGACTATATTCCTGAGGAGGTGAAGAAATGGAGGACATATCTCGGAAAAGGGAGGCGGACGCTTGAAAGGAACCTGAAGGTGATTATCGCGAGTTTAAATGAAGTGGAAAAACTGAAAGTTGACCTGGAAGACATCCTCAGGAAGAAACAACCGGAGGCTGAACATTCTTTAACTGCTGATTTTCAGGTCAGGGTGGAAGAAGCTGGTGGGGTAACTGCGTCCCAGATTGAGATGGCCAGGAACCCTGAGTCGGAACTGCTGAGGCTGTGGCGAGAGTTGAAGGAGTCCCCGAAGAAGCTGACGTCTCGACTGCAGGAGGCTGAAGGGGTAGCCCCGGCTAAATGTTTCAGTTTGGAGAAACTCAAACAGCAGCTACTGAACGAGGGAATGAGGAAGGATACAGATTCGAAGGATGATGTGCTGCACATGTGGTACATGCTGCCTTTCGCTAACTTCCCCATGATTGAGGAAGAGACCTTTGGCCCTTCTCCCACTGAGTCAGGTGTAGTGGGGAGGGCTAGCTGTGGGCAATCTGAGTTACGGCAGGATCAGGAAGGAGGAGAGGTGGGGCCCCGGACATGGGACAGGGGGCTCCGAGCTGTAGTGGTGGCCTGAGTGAGAGAGGAGTTGGCAAGCAGGCCCAAGGTATCCCTAGTAGTGTCTGAGCCTTTTGGGTTTAGGTGAGGGGGTACGGAGGTCTTGGAGGGTTAAGAAGCTCCCAGATAGGTTGGCCTATGTAGCGCTCGTGGGACGGGAGTGAGGTCCACTGTTTGGGGAGCACTGTCACTGTGTGTATCTGTGTATGTGTGTGTTGTGTGTCTGTAGGACTGGGTGGCGAGTTATTTAGAAGTCATGAGGACATGACTTTATTTGGTGAGGGGAGAGTGTAAGGGGGTTTCTATTTTTATTTTACTGCGGAGGCTAATTAAAATGGCGTCTTTGTTATGTTAATATGGGGAATGTGGCTTTGTTGTGTTAAACGTTGAGAAAGTTTGAGCTAGCAGCTTGTTTTGGTTTAGGGGGTGATAAGAGAATGCTATTAACTAATTGGGATAATTGTTATGGTTTTGGTGTATTTGAAGATACTGTATGCGCGGGGTTTTGGGGCAGAAGGCGGGAGAACGAGACAGAGGATGGACGATGTGCTGTGATGTCCGCTAACGGGGTCGGACTCCGAGGAGGGCGTTTGGCGAGGAGACGGAGACGGACTCGTGTGGAGCGTCTGATCGACCACCGTTGTTGGTCCCAGGCAGCCGGTCAAGGTGGTCCGAGGGGTCGCAGGGTGAAGAAAAAAGTCCTTGAGCTCCAACTTTTTTGTGCACAAAGAGATTGAACTTTGTTAAGTGTGGCGCCTTTTATTTTCCTTTTATATTTTATTTTCTCTTAATTATATCGTTCCAGTAATATCTATAAACTGTCTATCATTTAATTGCATCTGGTGTATTGTCTGTTATTTGGGTGGGGTGGGGTACATCACACAGTATCCACACAAACGAATTATCCAGTTTGGCGGGGCTGAGGCTGTTTGCCTAGATGACAGTGAGCCGAGCGACCCTGAGGGTGGCTGGTGGGGCAGGGGGGGCTACATCCAGAATTGTCAGGATTTTCCATTGGGTCCTTTGTTCAACCACGGTCTCCAGTGTGTCCAGTTTGACTCCAATAACAGACCCAGCCTTTTTAATTAGTTTATTGAGCCTGTTGACATATTATATATATATATATATATATATATATATATGATATATGTTAGGATAGTGTACGTGACATATATGTACTTTGAACTTTGAACAGCAACAACCACCCAGGACATGTCCTCTTCTCATTACTACCATCAGGGTGAGGTGCAGGAGCCTGGAGACACAGACTCAGCATTGTAGGGACAGCTTCTTCCACTCTGCCATCAGATTTCTGAATAGACAATGAGCTTATGAACACTACTTCACTATTTTGCTCTCTTTTTGCACTACTTACTTTGTATATTTCTTATTGCAACTTCATAGTATTTTTTATGTTCTGCACTGTACTGCTGCTGCAAAACAACGAATTTCGTGACATATGTTGGTGATAGTAAGCCTGATTCTGCAATGCCGATGACAAGTCTCCAGTGCCAGATGTACCTTCAGCCAGGCTGTTCCAGCACACTGGGATACTGGCACTTACCAGAGAAAGCGGAAAGCTGCGTGGGTGTGTCTTGCTCATGAGAAAGCAGGGCAAATCTACCCTTGTTGCTGCCTCAGTAAAGCAGCCAGCATATTCAAGGACCAACCCACCTCGGACATTTTCTCTTCTCCCTTCTTCTATTGAACTGATGATTCAAAAGCCTAAAAGCACGTCCCAGCAGGCTCGAAGACAGCTCCTGCCCCACTGTTAGCAGACTCTTGTACAATAACATGGACCCTTAGCCTCACAATCTACCTCGTTACGATCTTGCACTTTATCATTTATCTGCACTGCACTTTTTTGGTAGTCTTTGCACTTATTTCTGCAAAGTTATTGTTTTACCTTATTCTGGTCTAATATACCATGTAATGATTTGAACTGCGATCAATATTCAAGACAAGCTTTTCACTGTATTTGGTATCATGATGGAAGAACCTCAACAACTGATGTTCAATTCACACCGCAGTCTGCAAGGAGTTTGTACATTCTAGTGATGCCGTGGGTTTCTTCCAGGGGCTCCATTTCCTTCCCGCAAGCCAAAGGCATATGGGTTAGGGTTAATAAGTTACCTTTCTATTTTCTTTCCAGATCATCTGCACTTTAAAATTTTTAGAACCCCTTTAGCAAGAAAAATCCCCGCAGCTTCATCGGAATCACCACACAATGAATGTCACTCATGCCTGGTCTCATTATTCCTTCCATTATGGATTTTTGCTTATTATTCATCTACAGCATGAAGCTGTATTGGAGGAGGAGAAGATGGCAGAGCGACGGCAGCGTTCGTGGACACTTCGGTGGTGATGTCTGTTTTCTGTCAAGTAGGGGACTGTGCACAATTCTGATTTGATGGAGACAGATGTGAGAGTATGGAGGAACATCTGGAAAACTTCTGAAATGCCTGCTTTGCTGCTGCTGCTACTGTGTGGTAACCGGAATCTCCGGAGTAGATGGCCCCAAAATCCTCAGCTTTGAGTGTTTCAGCGGCCGGGGCGAGGTTGAAGATGCTCGACAGAGGATGGCACTTGGGAGGCTGTATCAGAGAGGCTGGTCGGAAGCTCGAAGTTTTCGGACGGATGGACTCAGTGTCGGCTGTGATCGGCTGCTTCCAAGTCATCGGCAAGTGAATGGTTCCTGGAGGTTTATGGCAGGGAGTTTCTCCTTTTTGCTGCCTGCTATCAGGGACTCGGGAGTCGATCGACTCAGGGACTTTGAGAGTCTTTTTTACTGTGCCCATAGTTTGTTCTTCATCAAATTATGGTATTGCTTTGCACTGCTGTAACTATATGTTATAATTATGTGGTTCTGTCAGTGTTAGTCTATGGTTTGTCCTGTTTTCTGTGATATCACTCAGGGAAACATTGTATCTTTTCTTAATGCATATATGCATTTTTAAATGACAATAAAAAGAGGACTGAGTGTTCTCATAATCTAATCTAATCTAAGATAACTCTAATAGGATCACCATTTATTGCCCAATATTCATTGTTCTTTTGAAGGGGGGTTAAATGCCTTGAGCGAGTAGTCATTAATAAACTGAGAAAGTTTTTATGACTCAATAATTTAGTAGCCATGAATACAAAACAACTTTTTTAAGATAACTTATTTTACAAAATGAATTTATCTTCCCACCCTGCCTTGAAGTCAACTGTAGACTACCATTCAAATCTTCTGGATTTCAAATCACATTTGGTAACCAAAAGGATAATCTTCCTCATGTAACAACCTACTTGAATAGCAATAAGTTTACATTGTTTCTTTTCTGGCAACATCATGAAATACATGAGGGGAAACTTCATGTGTGTAAGACACACAAGTTATAAAGAATGTGCACCTGCTGGGTTTGTTGAATTTGATATGGAAGGGAAGGTACAATTGAGTTGATCACTCAATGTTATTCAGTAAGATTTTCACATTGGAAAAATATAACAGTGTCCCCTATTTTACTCGCTTCACATGTACAACTGTGAGGCTAAGCACAGATCCAATACCACATTTAAGCATTCAATACTATCTTCCCTTCAAAACTAATCAATAAGCTCCAAGACATTGGTCTCTATACTTCCTTGTGCAATTGGATCCTCAGTTTCCTTACATGCAGATCCCAGTCAGTTTGGTTTGGCAAAACCATCCCAAAAACCATTCTCCACAATCTCCGTCAACACAGGTGCACCACAAGACTGTGAGCTTAGTCTCCAGCTCTACTCACTTCACACTTATGGCTGTATGGCTAAGCACAACTCCTGTGTCTTATTTAATTTTGCTGATGACACCACTGCCGCTGCTCGAATCAAAGGTGGTGACTAAGTAGCATATAGGAGGGTGATCGAAAATCTGGCTGAGTGGTGCCACAACAACAACCCCTTACTCAGTATCAGCAAGACCAAGGAGCTGATTATTGACTACAGGAGGAGGAAACCGGAGGTCCTTGAGCCAATCCCAATCAGGAGATCAGAGGTGGAGAGGGTCGGCAATTTTAAATTCCTTGGCCTTTTCATACTAAAGTATCTGTCCTGATTCTAGCATGTAAGTTGTGATTGTGATCTCAGGATTGCTACCCATGCCACATGCCATGTGCTAGTGAGGCCCTGTGGCAAAGGAGATGGTGCAGGAGGGAGGGCTTCAGATTTTTGGATCATTGGGCTCCCTTCCAGGGAGGGTGGGACCTATACAGAAAGGACAGGTTGCAGCTAAAATGGAGTGGGACTAATATCATAATGGGAAGGTTTGCTAGAGATGCACGGGGGTGTTTAAACTGGAATTGTAAGCGGATGAGAACCAGAGTGACAGAACGGATAGCGGAGTGGTTGTGGAGGAAGATGTTGCATACAAACGTTTGTACTTACATACAAAGTGAGGAACCAAAAGATCAAGCATGGTAGGACTAACACTCTGAGCTGCGTATATTTCAATGCAAGGATCATTGTAGGAAAGGCAGCTAAGTTTAGGGCATGAATCAGCATGTGGAATTACGACATTGTAGCCATTAGTGAGAGTTGGTCATAGGAACTGCAGGATTGGCAGTTCAGTGTTCTGGAGTTCCATTGTTTTAGATGTGGTAGAGTGGGTATGACTAAACTAAACTAAACTAAACCTACTAAACTAGGCATGACAACCCACCTCAGTGTACTGAAATGTTACATTTATCCAGTTATGTTATATAGCTCAGAATGTTGGACAATATCGAGGAACATGAGGAAACGAATTGAAGCAGCAGAGATGTGGTTTTTGAAGAGGATGCAAAGAATGTCATAGACAAAACAAATATCTAACGAGGATGTTGTGAACAGAGCAAACACAAAAAGAGAAATAATGTATGAGATCATGAAAAGGCAATGTAACTTCATTGGACATGTGATTAGGAAAGAGGAGTTAGAATGCACGGTAATTATGGGAAAGATTGAAGGGAAGAAAGCAAGAGGAAGACAAAGACAAATGATGACGGAGACAGCAGCCAGAGAACTGGAAATGAATACCAATAAATTGATCCACCTGACCTGAAACAGTAGTGTGTGTACCATGGCAGTCAAAGCTCAAACTGGGCACACAACCTGATGATGTTGATGACGAGAGTGGGAGGGATTAAAGAGGGAGGAGTGGCATTACTAGTCAGGGAAAATGTCACAGCAGCGACAGAACAGGCAGGAGAGCTAGTCTAGTGAGACTTTAAGAACTGAGGAATAAGAAAGGTATGACCAAGTTAATAAGATATATACTAGAAATCACCCAGCAGTCTGCGTGATTTAGAGGAGCAAATTTATAGAGTGATCGCCTACTGTTGCAAGAAACATAAGATTGTGATAGTAGGTGATCTTAGCTTTCCACGTATTTGACTGGGACTCAAAGGGCTGGATGGGAAAGAATTTGTCAAATAAGTTCAAGAATGTTTCCTTAATCAGCACACAGAGGTCCCAACTAGAGAAAATGCGATACTAGATCTCCTATTAGGGAATAAGGCAGGGCAGGTGCCATAAGTTTGTGTAGTGGAACACTTTGCATTTAATGATCATAATGCCATTAGTTTCAGGGTGATTATGGAGAATGATAGGTCTGGTCCTCAGTCTGAGATTCTAAATTGGAGAAAGACCAAATTTGATGGCATCAGACAGAACCTGGCAAGTGTGGATTGCGACAGGTTGTTTTCTGGCAAATGTGTACTTGGTAACTAGAAGGCCTTCAAAAGGGAAATTTTGAGACTACAGAGTTTGTATGTTCCTGTCAGAATAAGAAGCAAGGATAACAAATTCAGGTTTTTTGAGAGATCTTGAGCCCCTGGATAAGAAGAGGAATGAGGTGCATAGCAGGAATAGGCAGGTGGGAACAAATGAGGTACTTGAGGAGTATAAGAAATGCAAGAGAACACTCAAGAAGGAAATCAAGAGGGCTAAAAGAATGCATGAGGTTTCTCTAGCAAACTAGCTGACAAACTGAAGGAGAGTCATAAGAGCTATTAAGAGTAAAAGGGACAAAATTAGTCCTCTGGAAGATCAGAGTTGTCAGCTGTGCATGGAGCTGAAAGAGACAGGGGAGATCTTATATTGTTTTTTTCTGTCTGTATTTAATCGGGAGATGGACTATAGATGTGAGACAATGCAGCAGTGAGGTCATGGACCCCACACAGGTTACAGAGGATGAAGTGTTTGCTGTCCTAAGGCAAATTAGAGTGAGTAAATCCCCAGGGCCTTACAATGTATTCCCTCAGGCACTGTGGGATGCTAGTGCACAAATTGCAGTGGCCCGAGCAGAGATAATTAAAACATCCTTAGCCACAGGTGAGGTGCTGGAGGATTGGAGGGTAGGGTAACATTGTTCCATTGTTTAAGAAAGGCCGTAAGAATAAATCAGGAAATTATAGGTCAGTGAGCCTGACATGGACCATGGGAAGGTATTGGAAGGTAGTCTAAGGGATCAGATATTTAAGTATTTAATAGATAGGGACTGATTAGGGAGAGACAACGTGGATAGTGTGTGGTAAATTATGTTTAACCAATCTTATAAATTTTTTGAGGAAATTACCAGGAAAGTTGATGAAGGCAAGGCAGCGGATGTTGTCTACATGGACTTTAGCAAAGCCTTTGACAAGGTCCCGCATGGGAGGCTGGTCAATTAAGTTCAGTCGCTTGACTGTCAGGCTGAGGTAATAAATTGGATTAGACATTGACTTCATGTGAGAAGCCAGAGAGTGGTAGCAGATGGCTGTCTCTCTGACTGGAAGCCTGTGATTAGCGGAGTGCCACAGGGATCACTGCTGGATCCATTGTTGTTTGTGATCTATATCAGCGATCTGGATGATATTGTGGTAAAATGGATCAACAAATTTGTGGATGACACCATGATTGGGGGTGTAGTGAGCATTCAGAAAGACTAGCAAAGCTTGGAGTCTGCGCCAGCTGGAAAAATAGGCAGAAAAACGGCCGATAGAATTCAATGCAGACAGGTGTGAGATGTTGCGCTTAGGGAGGACCAACCAAGGTAGGTCTTACACTGTGAGCAATCGGGCACTGAGGACTGTGGTAGATCAGAGAATATAGGTCCATTATTTCTTGAATGTGGTGTCACAGGTAGATAGGGTCATAGTGAAAGCTTTTGGCACTCTGACCTTCATAAATTAATGTATTGACTACAGGAGTTGGGATATTATGCTGAAATTGCATACGATGTTGGTGAGGCCTAATTTGGAATACTGTGTGCAGTTTTAGTCACCTACCTACAGAATGGTACCCATCTTGTAAAGACACTGCCCAGAAGAAGGTAATGGCAAACACTTCTGTAAGATATGCCAAGAACGATCATGGTCATAGAACACGAAGGCCTACGTCATATGACACAGAACATAATGATGATAATGATGACTCTGTTGTCACGTGACCAAGACATTTTCAAGAGTGGCAAAGGGAAGCTTTTGCTGACGTTAGGACTTTTCTCTTTGCGATGAAGGAGGTTGAGAAGCGACCTGATAGAGGTATATGAGGTTATGACAGACACAATGGACAGCTATCACCTTTTTCCCAAAGTACCAATGGCCAATCTCAGAGGATATCCATTTAAGGCGAGTGCATAAAAGTCTAGGGAAGATGTCAGAGCTAGGATTTTCCTTTTATCACGGATTGCTGTGGGTACCCAGAATACACTGCCAGGGGTAATGGTAGAGGCTGTTACTTGTGGGACTGTTAAGAGAATCTTAAATAGGCAGATAGAGGAAAGCAAAATGGAAGGTTGTGTGCTGTGTAGGAGGCAAAGGTTAGATTGATATTGGAGTAGGTTTATACAGGCCAGCATGACTACTGTACTTTTCTGTTCTGTGTTCTGTGTTCTGTGTTTTGTGTTTCATGTTCTGTGTTCTGTATTCTGCATTCTCTGTTCCGTGCTCTATGTTCTATGTGCTAGCCATGGGTTCTATGGTGAGCTTCAGGCTTCTAGGAATTATGTTGAGACTAACTCATTTCATGCCAAAGCTAGGGACAGCTGGTCAGTTAAATGGTTTCCAATCCTTGGAGACTGAACATGAATTGTCGAACTTACGATATGGTGTACATCGCAGAATATCACTTTAGGTGTGTTGGACTGAAGTGATAGAGCTAATAAGACCATAAGGACAGAAAGGCATAGGAACAAGACAATGCCATTCAGCCCATTGATTCTGCTCCTCCATTCCATTATGGCTGATTTATTATCCTGTTCAACCCCATTCTCCTGCCTTCTCCACGTAACATTTGACACCCTAACTAATCAAGAACCTATCAACTCCATTTTAAATATTCCCAAAGACTTGGCCTCCACAGCTGCTTGTGGCAATGAATCCCACAGATTCACTACCCTCTGACTTAATAAATTCCTCTTCACCAGGAAGAAGCCCTGGTGTAAACAACATCATAAAGGTAGTGATATTGTTCAAGTGTAATTCTCCACAATCTGAAATTACATTATGGAGTAAATATCAAAGATATTAGTGCTGCTCAATCTCACAGGAGTACGTGGAACTAATGGCACTTTAAAACAATTTGCTTATAGCTTTTAAGCCTGTGATGCATTAACTAAATGCAAATGATTTGCTCGTCACAGTGAATAGTCAGTTGCGTAACTTTGAATATGCAGATAATGTGAAGGAAAGAATAGTTCATATTCAAGTTTAATGGTCATTCAATGAAATACACATATACAGGTAAACAAAATATCATTCCTCTGGGGCCAAGGTGCAAAACACAATACATTCAGTCACACACAGCTCACTTAGTCACCACCCAACACGTACTGTCACAAAGTAATATTAGCACAAATCCCTGAGATTGAATGCAGATTCCTCCTTCCTTCTCATTTAATTTGCTACTCAGTGTGTTGAGTGTAATCATTTATATTAAGATTAAAATATCGGCTAATTTGAAGTATGTAACCGTACTATAGCTGGGGGTAGTAATGGGGACAAGCTCCCACTACCTTTTAAATGCTCCCAATGACGTGCACCTCTGACAACCAAGTCCAGCTCCCGGCCTTCACATGTGGCTTAGCTACTAAGCCCGGCGGAACCGTTTCTACTGACTCTAGAAGGGGCAAAGGTGGGTTACTGGGGTCTTAAAACCAGTTGCTTTGGGCAGATGGGGCTTATCAGCTGTGGTTGGCAGCACATCTAGGAAAAGAAAAGCTCTGATCTCAAAGTCTGTTGCCTTGTGGCTATACCCACTCATGGAAGAGGCTTCGGGAGAAAACCCAGAGGGAAAAAGTCGAAGCTGGAGTCCCTAAGGTAGTCCTACATTGAGCTCAACGCTGACAGTCAACTCCTGAGACGCTGCTGGTACCAAACTGTATCGGTCTGTGCCGTTGCTTTGGGTTCATCAGATGCATGGTGAAGAGGAGAAATGCTAGAAGCTGTCATAAGGAAGAAATAGCGAAACATTTAGAAAAGAGTGGTTCCATTAGACAGACACAGTGTGGATTCAGAAAGGTCAGGTCCTGTTTGACAGACTTACTGGAGTTCTTTGATGACATAATGAGTGCAGTGGATAGAGGGGAACAGGTGGATGTCGTATATTTGGATTTCCAGAAGGCGTTCAATAAGGTGCTGCACAAGAGACTTATAAATAAGATACGGTTGCATGGAGTTGGATGAAGTGTATTGGCATGGATAGTGGATTGGTTAACCAATAGAAGGCAGAGAGTTGGTATAAATGGGTGTTTCTCTGGTGGTGAGTGGGGTGCCGCAGGGGTTGGTGCTGGGCCCTCAGCTGTTTACCATTTACATTGATGATTTGGAAGAGGGGACTGCGTGTAGCGTAACAAAATTTGCTGATGACACTAAACTGAGTGGAAAAGCAAATTGTACAGAGGATGTGGAGAGTCTGCAGAGGGATATAGATAGGTTAAGTGAGTGGGCCAAGGTCTGGCAGATGGAATACAATGTTGGTAAATGTGAGATCATCCGCTGTGGAAGGAATAATAGAAGCGCAGATTATTATTTAAATGGTGAAAGGTTGCAGCATGCTGTTGTGCAGAAGGACTTGGGAGTGCTTGTTCATGAATCGCAAAAAGTTGGTCTGCGGGTGCAATAGGTTATTAAGAAGGCAAACGGAATGTTGGCCTTCATTGCTAGAGGGATTGAATTTAAGAGCAGGGAGCTCATGCTGCAAATATACAGAGTACTGGTGAGGCCGCACCTGAAGTATTGTGTGCAGTTCTGGTCTCCATACTGGAGGAAGGATATACTGGCTTCGGAGGCAATGCAGAGGAGGTTCATCAGGTTGATTCCAGGGATGAAGGGGTTAACCTATGAGGAGAGATTGAGTCACCTGGGACTATACTCTCTGGAGTTCAGAAGAATGAGAGGGGATCTTATAGAAACGTACAAAATTTTGAAAGGGATAGAGAAGATAGAAGTAGGAAAGTGTTTCCATTGGTAGGTGAGACTAAAACTAGAGGACATTGCCTCAAGATTCGGGGAAAAGATTTAGGATGGAGATGAGGAGAAACTGTTTTTCCCAGAGAGTGGTGAATCTGTGGAATTCTCTGCCCAGGGAAGCAGTTGAGGCTTCTTCACTAAATATATTTAAGAAGCAGTTAGATAGGTTTTTACATAGTAAGGAAATTAAGGGTTATGGGGAAAAGGCAGGTAGATGGAGTTGAGTTTACGGACAGATCAGCTATGATCTTATTGAATAGCGGGGCAGGCTCGATCAGCCAGATGGCCTTCTATTTCTTATGTTCTTATGTTACCTGGGCAACAGCATATTCTCCATATCATACTGCCCAGGCTTGTGTATCTAGACAGCTCGGATGTAATATCTATGGTCAACTTGGACCAATGGAGGTCCTCACTCACTTAAACCGCACTACTTAGAACAGTATTTAAGTGAAATATTTTTGGCAGGGTGAGAGAACAGGTTGAAAACCAAGTATTTATTGGCCATCTCTGATCAACTCTGAGAATTGAAAACTTACGGTTTGAGGTGGGACTACCAAACACATGGGACAACTCACAGGTAGTTCAAAAGGCAAGAAACTGGGCTAAAAACATGACTAATATCAACTTTTCTGAAGTAAATTGTGGTAAACTATCACTGCAGACAGCGAAGAAACAAGCAGAGGCGAAGGGGATTTGAAGGATGGGCCGTCGGGGTGCGTCACGAAGCTGAAGCAGGATGCGCTCAGGACGCAGGTGCAGATGGATTAGTATCACTGTCGCTGTTGGAGTGAATGATTTGGAGAGGGGTTGATGCAGAAGAGCTTTGATGCCCGTTCACCCAACCCAGGTGCGAGGTTTTACCGCTCCAAGCACCGAGCTGATTTGGTGAGAGTAAGAACCGCTTCAGGGCTGGCGGTCCAAGCGTGTCACTGCGTGGGATTCAGGTCCTCAAGCCAGGCACTATCTGGTGCTCGGACAATTTAAACTCTGGCCCAGACAGAGCAGAAACCCACGTGCCGGGCTGATTTTGTTCGCTCACTTGCAATGTTCATTCCTCTCTGCGATCAGTGCTGAGGCTGAGAACTGATCTCAAGATGTATAATTGACACGTTCTTTGATAATATGTGTACTTTGAATCATTGAATCTTTGAACCTTTGATGGTGATTTAAGAACCACACACAAAATGCTAGAGGAACTCAGCAGGTGAGGCAGCAACTGTGGAGGGGAATAATCTGTCAACATTTCAGGCTGAGGTCCTTCATCAGGACTGGAAAAATTGGGGAAGAAGCTAGAATGGGAAGGCTGGGGGGTGGGGAGCGGAAGAAATATGAGTTGGTAAGTGACAGATAAAACCGGGTGAGGGGGGAAGGGAATAAAGTGAGAATGGGATTTGATATGTGGAAAAGGTAAAGAGCTGAAGAAGAAGAAGGTATCTAATAGGAGAGGAGAGTGGACGTTGGAGAAAGGGAAGCTGAAGGGGCTCCAGTGGGAGGTGTTCAGCATTTGAGGGGAAGTCCCTCTTCAAAGTTCAAATTCCCTTTTTTTTGTAATTTATTTTTTATTGAAGTTCATTACCAAACAAAACTTTCCATAAGATGCATTTCAGATACTGTACATATATATCATATAGTCATATTTGTCACAAATCTCCTAATATTTATCTGAGGTATATACTTACAGAAAGGAGAGGAAAGAAAGAACAATCAAAAGAAGAAAACTATGCATAAAGTAGGGAGTGATTTTTTTTACAACATATTCATTGACTTGTGAGAATAAAATCAGGTCTATGAGGTGTTATGTAGTTAAACCACTTTCAAAGTTCAAATTTCATAGTAAATTTTTGGATTTGAAAAGTGATTTTTAAAGTTCAAGATTGAGGATTGTCTAATGTCATTTCCAGTACACAAGTGTAAAGGGGAACAAAATAATTGTTACTCTGGATCCGATGCAGCACAAAAAAACACACACAATAAGATAAAGAACAGAATAATGGAAAAAAACACAATAAATATAAACATATAAAACAGCTTATATACATAGATTGATTGTATGTCCAGAAATTGTTTGTACATAAGCTGACTGGTGTGACTGACAGGAAATGTTAAAGTAGTGGTGGTTGGGGGTATGGTGGGGTGGATTAGTGGAAAGAGGTGTAGATCAGCCTTACTGCTTGGGGAAAATAACTGTTTTTGAGTCTCATGGTCCTGACATGGATGCTACATAGCCTCCTTCCCAATGGGAGTGGGACAAACAGTCCCTGGTGAAGGGATTGCTCATGATGTGACTGGCCCTTTTCCAGCACCCTTCTGTATATGTGTGTTTGATAGTGGGTAGGCTGGTGCTAGTAATGCACTGGGCAGCTTTGACTACCTGTAAAAGAGCCCTCCTGTCTGCCGCAGAGCAATTACCACAACGAGCAGTGATGCAGCTTGTCAGGATGTTTTATACTGCACACCTGTAAAGTGACATTAGTATTGTCATGCTTAGCCCAGCTGTATATAGCCTTCACAGAGAATAAAGGCATTGGTGAGCTTTCCTGACTGTGCAGCACATGTTCTGGGACCAGAAGAGTTTGTGTGAGATGTGCACTCCCAGGAGTTTGAAACTGCTCCCACTTTCCTCTCTGTGCGGCTGATGTAAAGAGGGGTGTGAGGGGTGTGAGGTGTGTGAGAGGTGTGAGTGAGGAGAGTGATGTGAGTGAGGTGACGGGTGTGAGTTAGGTGTGAGGGTGTGAGTGAGGTGAGGAGAGTGAGGGATGTGAGGGGAGTGAGTGAGATGAAGGATGTGAAGAGTGTGAGGGACGTGAGTGAAGTAAGGGTGTGAGTGAGATGAGGGGTGTTATGGGGTGTGAGGGACGTCAGACATGTGAGTGAGGTGAGGGTGTGTGAGGGGTGTGAGAGGTGTGAGTGAGGTGACAGGTGTGAGTGAGGTGAGGGCTGTCAGAGGTGTGAGGGTGTGAGTGAGGTGAGGGTGTGTGAGGGGTGTGAGAGGTGTGAGTGAGGTGAGGGTGTGTGAGGGGTGTGAGGTGTGAGTGAGGTGAGGAGAGTGAGGGACATGAGAGGTGTGAGTGAGGTGAGGGTGTGTGAGGGGTGTGAGGGGAGTGAGTGAGATGAAGTGTGTGAAGAGTGTGAGGGATGTGAGTGAAGTAAGGGTGTGAGTGAGATGAGGGGTGTTATGGGGTGTGAGGAACGTGAGAGGTGTGAGTGAGGTAAGGGTGTGTGAGGAGTGTGAGGGGAGTGAGTGAGATGAAGGATGTGAAGAGTGTGAGGGATGTGACTGAAGTAAGGATGTGAGTAAGATGAGGGGTGTTATGGGGTGTGAGGGACGTGAGAGGTGTAAGTGAGGTGAGGAGAGTGAGGGACGTGAGAGGTGTGAGTGAGGTGAGGGTGTGTGAGGGGTGTAATAGCTGAGTGGAGCGAATGGCATGAGTGATACAAGTTCTCCTGATCATTTAACTTATAACATAAAATACTTCAAACATTCTGCAGGGAAAGAGAAACAGAGTTAATGTCTGAGGCCAAAAACCTTTCATCCAAACTTGGAAAGCGAGAAAACAAGTATGTTTTAATTTGCAGAGAAAATGGGAACAGGACGGATAGAACAAAGTGGGTTCATCTAACTGGTTGAGGCCAGAGTTGTTAGGAATTACAGAACTCTTGGGGACAGGTCGCATTCAGTTTCTGACAAAAATGCAAAATATAGATACAAGACTGTTCTGTATCTAAATGAAATGCAACTTCAAAAATAAATTACATCATTCATCTGTTCACAGTTTTCCCTTGTAATTGAGTCCTCCTGCTATAGTTGGAGCCGGTCGGCTGGTGGTGTAGTGACATCAGCACTAGACTTCAAGGCAGATGGTTGTGAGTTCAAACCCAGCCAGGTCCCAACCTGGGCAGCAGTATCTGAGCAGAAGAAAGGCCTGGCAACCTATTTCCATGTCTTGCCATGCGAACCCTGTGGACCCTATGGTCCACGAGGTCACGAAGAGTCAGACCTGACTAAATGACTGAACAACAAGCTATGGTTGGACATGTGGCTTAGCCACTCAAAGTATGTGTATGAGGAATAGCATCTAGACGTGGGTCGCCACTGTAGCATAGTGGTTAGCACAATGCTATTAGATCTTGGAGCATTGCAGAGTTGGGATTTCAATCCTCTCCATGATCGCGTGGGTTTCCTCCAGGTGCTCTGGTTTCCTCCCACTGACCAAAGATGTATAGGCCAGTAGATTATTCGTTCATTGTAATTTGTCCTGTGATGAGGCTAGGGTTAAATAGTTGGGATGCTCGTTGGGCTGGAAAGGCCTGATCCACACTGCATCTCTAAATAAAATGAAACATGAGTTTTACCGTGTATTAATGCAAAAGAGATGTCAGCCTTTACCTAGCAGTCACTGCATGCTACCAAATGTGACTGGAGTGCACGTACTATTAAACACAAGAAATCTGAATTTGACAGACACAGTATTGTCTTTTTAAACTCGGGTTGTTATCTAGTGTAGGACAGCCAAAATCGAGACTTTTCAATTAACTCTGCCATGTTTAATCCTAAAACAACAAAAAAAAAATGACAACACTTCTTTGATTCAGATCAATGTGGTGTCAGAATAAGTCAGGTTAAATTGTTGTCCATTAATGCCTAACTGCAACAGGACAAAAGCCCCCTCCATTACCACAGAATCTGACGTGTAATGATCTATTTCTGATGTGTCCCCTTGCTGTCCCTCTGGCTCTCTCTCTCTCTCCGCTCTTTGCTCTGATTTGACATGAAGACCAGGTCACCCAGCTGAAAACCATTGCCTTCCATGCATATGATCGTCTCCCTCAGTGGAGGCTCTCCGTGCCCCTCCCCCCCCACCTCCTGTCAAAGCTTGATCAAGCTTTTCATCTGCAAGAAGAGCCCAGCTCCATCTCTAACTGCAGCTGAGTGACTTTGGAGATCTTCCTTCAGGGAAAATTCTGCCAGCTTGATGACATAGGCGCTGTAATTTTTTTTAACCCTTTTAAAGGAAGACATTTTATTTGTCTGTCAACTGTCAGCTCCCTCTTAACCCACTCTATCTGTGCTAAGTAATGGGCCATGGTAGCCTATCAGTTAGTGCAATGCTATTATAGTATTGGGATGTTGGAGTTCAGAGTTCAATTCCAGTGTCATCTGAAATGTCCTCCCCACGGAATGCATGGCATTTTACCTTGTGCCCCTTTTCTTTCCTCAGTCCAAAGACATATTAGTTTGTTGGTCATTTGTGTTTTTTTTTTCATTTGATGGGTTTCACTGAGATCTGACCTGGATTAGGATTAAATGTGATTAAAAAACACAAGAGGTCATTGTAAATTGTCCCATGATTAGGCTAGAAGTAAATCAGGGGTTGCTGGGGCAGCACAGCTCAAAGGGCCAAAGGGCCTGTTCCGTGCCCTATCCCCACACTTGATCCTAACCCCGAACAGATCTCATTGAAACCTATCGAATATTGAAACGCCGAGACAAAGTGGATGTGAAGAGGATGTTTCCTATAGTGGTGCAGTTTAGGGACCAGAGGGCACAGCCTCAGAATAGAGGGACATCCATTAGAACAGAGATGAGAAGGTATTTCGTTAGCCAGAGGGTGGTGAATCTGTGGAACTCTTTGCCATGGAAGGCTGCGGAGGCCACGTCATTACATATATTTGAAGTGGAGGTTGATAGGTTCTTGATTAGTCACGGCGTCAAATGTTACGGAGAGAAGGCAGGAGAATGGGGTTGAGAGGGATAACCCATCAGCCATGATGAAATGGCAGAGCAAACTCGATGGGCTGAATGGCTTAATTCTGCTCCCAAGTCTTATGCTCTTATAGTTTTATCTACTCCAAAGATTAAAATTGAAACAGCACAATGTTGTTACCACAGGTTTTGCTGTATGCAATTATTCTCATAACACCATTTTCAATTTGATTATTGTCACCCAGGGTATAAATGCCATTAAAATTAGTGTTCTGCAGCAGCAACACAGTACAGTGCAAATGTGACAAACACGTTACCATAAATTTATCATCAATTATACATACAGAAACTTACACAACAATAGACATTCATTTGTGCAAGGCATCAATTCTGGAGATTCTGCAGATGCTCGAACTCCAGAGCAACACACACAAAATGCTGGAGGAACTCAGCAAGTCAGGCAGCATCTATGGAGACGAACCTTTTGGGCTGAGACATTTCATCAGGACATATTAGTACAAGTTAGGAAGGTGAAAAATAAATTGTGTGTGTCTGTGTGTGTGTGTGTGTGTATGTCTGGAGGGCAAGGGCTTGTTTCACCATTATTTTGTTCTGTTGTTTTTGCTTGCGTTGTTTCACTGAACATGGTTGACAAGTGATGCTGACACTGGAATGTGTGCCGACACTTGCAGGCTGCCCCCAGCACATCCTTAGGTTGTGTTGGTTCTTAACACAAGCAACACATTTAATATATGTTACATTTAATAAATGGTGATAAATAAATGAATCTGAATCCGTTCCAGAATCTGATCGGAGTGGGGCAGAAGCTGTATTAAACCCTGCGGTATGGGTGAGAGTGAATTTTTTACGCTCAAGATGCCATTATAATATCATTTATAAATTTATACCAAAAAGAATTCCAAGAGAAAAATTCATTGGAAAAACATGAGCTTTAGAGCGAGCCAAAATAAAATATCACTCCAGGGATTGACGCCACAGTAATTTTCTTGCAATTTAAAAACAGTTCAGAAATGGATTCATAGCATCTAAACAAAAATAAAATTGTCCAGGGAGCCAAAAATTCACAAGGGCTTCAGTATCTGTGTCTGGCACTGGAATTATAAATACATTGGGGAGAGATGTGTCTTAGCCTGGTATGGAAACACCAATGCCCATGGATGGAAATGCCTACAAAAAGCAGTGGACACAGCCCAGTCCATGACAGACAAAGCCCTCCCCCCCACCCCCAACCACTGAGCACATTTAACAAGAAAGCAGCATCAATCAACAAGGACCCCCTCCATCTGGGTCATGCTCTCTTCTCCCTGCTGCCATTGCCTAGAAGATACAGGAGCCTCAAGTCCCACACCACCAGGTTCAGGGACAGTTATTACCCTTCAACCATCAGGCTGTTGAACCAAAGGAGATAACTTCACTCACAGGAACACTGAACCATTTGCACAACCGCAGACTCACTCTCAAAGGCTCTACAACTCAGGTTCTCAGTATTATTATTTTTTCATCTTCTTTTGCACATTGAACTTTGTCAGTTATGTATTTTTTTTCATAAGTTCTATTGTTTTCCTTTATTTTCTTGTAAATGTCTTATGCATACTGTGATGATAAATTTACTTTGAAAATTGGAAAAATCAGTAACCTTTCTTTCATTTGCCATTTGCCTTTTCGACAGTGTCTCAATACCAAAGGTATATAGGAGCCTAAAAGTGCCATTGAAGCTATCGATCTGATATTCAGCAAAGTAGAGGAGTATACCTCTAGTCATCCAGTGGCCATATAGGGGTTTGAAGAATTTGATTTGTCACCTAAAACGCACAAAAACTCCTGTAGATGTACCATTCAGAGCGTTCTGACAGGTTGCGTCACTGTCTGGTATGGGATGCGGGGGGTGCGGGGTGGAAAGGGCTACTGCACAGGACCAAAGAAATCTACAGAAAGTTACAAAATTGGCCAATTCCTTCTTGGTTATTAGCCTCTGTAGTACCATCTTTCTGTGGTGCCTCAGAAAGGTGAAGTGCTTCAGTAAGAACCCCCACCCTCACAGGATATGCACTCTTTTCATTGTTACCATCAGGTAGGAGGTGCAGAGGTCTGAAGGCACACACTCAGTGATTCAGGAACAGCTTCTTCCCCTCTGCCAACCGATTCCTAAACGGACATTGAACCTATAAACACTACCTCACTTTTGTTTAGATATTATTTCTGTTTTGCATTACTTTTAATCTAACTATTTAATATACATATATATAATTACTGTAATTGATTTATTTTTTCTTTCTATATTATCATGTATTGCATTGTACTGCTGCTGCTAACTTAACAAATTTTACCACATATGCCAGTGATAATAAACCTGATTCTGATTCATACTGTCATAGTCATACAACATAAAACAGGCCCTTCAGTTCACCTTGTCCATCATAACTGTCAACTACTCTTCTATATTAATCTCATTTACCAACATTTTGTCTGTCCTCTCTGATGCCTAGGTGATTCAAAGTGTTTATTCCAATATTTTTTGAGTGTTGCCAGCATCGTGACTTCCACCTCCCCTTCAGGCAGAGAGTCCCTAGCTCCAAACATCCTCTGGATGAAACATTTCTTCATTATCTTCCCATTAATCCTTTTATTCCACCCTTAAAGCTGTGGACTTTGGTTACAGAGAACATTGACATGGGGAGACGTTTACACTATACACTACACTACATCCATCCACCACAACCAACTCCACTTCCCATCCACCTCCCCCTCCACTTCCTCCACACCTACTGTAGCTCGCAGCTGTAACCAGGTAGAGTACATACCAGAAAACTAGCAGATCAAGTAGCAAGTCCATGTCCACATCTTCAGATTGGATGGAACATATTGGATTGATTCCATTAGCTGGATTGTATTGGATGCTTTCTATCACATGGAAAGTTTTTATGGAAAAAGATAGGTCTGGTCCTCGTGTTGAGATCCTGAATTGGAAAAAGGCCAATTTTGATTGTATCAAAAAGGAGCTGGCAAGTGTGGATTGGGACAGGTTGTTTTCTGGCATACATGTACTTGGTAAGTGGAGGCCTTCAACAGTGAAATTTTGAGCACAGAAGTTGCATGCTCCCGTCAGAATAAAAGGCAAGGATAACAAGTTTAGGGAACTTTGGTTTTTGAGAGATATTGGGGGCCTGGTTAAGAAAAAGAAGGAGGCGCATAGCAGTTGTAGGCAGGAAGGAGAAAATGAGGTTGTTGAAGAGTATGAGAAATGCAAGAGAATACTTAAGAAGGAAATCAGGAGAGTCTAAAGAAGGAAAGTGGATTCTCTTACAGACAAGTTCAAGGAGAATCCCTAGGATTCATATAGATATATTAAGAGCAAAAGAATAGCAAGAGACAAAATTGATCCTCCGGAAGATCAGTGTGGTCATCTGCGCACAGAGCCAAGAGAGACCTTAAAGGAATTTTTGTACCTGTATTTACTAGGGAGATGGACACAGAGTCTAATAGTGAGGCAAAGCAGCAGTGAGTTCATGGACCCTATAAAGATAACAGAGGAGGAGGTGTTTGGTGACTTGAGAAAAATTAGCATGGGTAAATCTCCAGAACCTGACAAGGTACTCCCTTGGGCCCTGCGGGGGCAAGTGCAGAAATTGCAGAGGCCCTAGCAGAGATAATTATAATGTCCTCAGCCATGGATGGGGTGCCGGAAGATTGGAGGATAATAAATGGTGTTCCATTGTTTAAGAAAGACTCCAAGAATAAGCCAGGAAGTTATAGGCCAGTGAGCCTGACATCAGTAGTGGGAACATTATTGGAAGGTATTCTAAGGGATTCGATATACTTGGATAGACAAGAACTGATTATGCATTGACAACATGACTTTGTCTGTGGTCAGTCGTGTCTAACCAATCTCATAGAGTTTTTTTGTGGACGTTACCAGGGAAGTTGATGAAGGCAAGGCAGTGGATGTTGTCTACATGGATTTTAGCAAGGCCTTTGACAAGGTCCCACATGGAAGGTTGGTCAAGAAATTTTGGTCGCTTAGCATTGAAGATGAAGTAGTAAATTCGATTAGACATTTGCTTTGCAGAATAAGCTAGAGAGTGGTAGCAAATGGTTGCCTCTCTGACTGGAGGCCTGTGACTAGTGGCTTGTCACAGGGATTGGTCCATTGCCATTTGTCATCTTCGTCAATGTGGTAAATTGGATCAGCAAATTTGCAGATGATACCAAGAATGGTAGTGTAGTGGCAGCAAGGAAGACTATCAAGGTTTGCAGCGAGATTTGGACCAGCAGGTAAAATGGGCTCAAAAAATGGCAGATGGAATTTAATACAGACAAATGTGAGGTGTTGTACTTTCGGGAAAACAAACCAGAGTAGGTCTTACATTGTGAGTGGTAGGGTACTGAGGATCGTAGTAGAAGTGAAGGATCTAGAACTACAGATCAATGGTTCCTCATAAGTGATATCAGAAGTACCTTATACTTTATACTACATTGTCGCCAAACAATTGATACTAGAACATACAATCATCACAGCGATATTTGATTCTGTGCTTCCCGCTCCCTGGAGTACAAATTGATAGTAAATATAAAAAATTTAAATTATAAATCATAAATAGAAAATGGAAAGTAAGGTAGTGTAAAAAAACTGAGAGGCAGGTCCAGATATTTGGAGGGTACGGCCCAGAGGCTGTACCCTCTATTAAGTACATAGGATCTTAAGGAAAGCTTTTTGCACATTGCCCTTCATAATTTAAAGGGTTAGGTATGGGAATTGGGATGTAATGTTGAAATTGTGTAAGATATTGGTGAGGCCTAATTTAGAGCATTGTGTGCAGTTTTGGTTACCAACCTACAGGAAAGATATCAATAACACTGAAGGAGTGCAGAGAAAATTTACAAGGATGATCCGAAGACTTCATTATCCGAGTTATAGGGAAAGGCTGAATAGTTTAAGATTTTATTCCCTGGAGCATAGAAGAATAAAGGGTGATGTATTAGCATGGATAGAGAATTGGTTAACTAATAGAAAGCAGAGAGTTGGGATGCATGGGTGTTTCTCTGGTTGGCAATCAGTGGTGAGCGGTGTTCCGCAGGGGTCGATGCTGGGCTCACAACTGTTCATAATATACATAATGATCTGGAAGTGGGGACATAGTGCAGTGTATCTAAGTTTGCTGATGATACTAAATTGAGTGGCAAAGCAAATTGTGCAGTGTATACGGAGAGTCAGTAGAGAGATATAGATAAATTAAGTGAGTAGGAAGGGTCTGGAAGATGGAGTACAATGCTGGAAAATGCAAGGTCATCGACTTTGGAAGGAAAAATAGTATATCAGGTTATTATTTAAATAGTAAAAGATTGCAGCATGCTGCAGTGCAGAGGGACTTGGGTGTGCTTGTGCATGAATCACAAAAGGTTAGTTTTCAGGTGCATCAGACTATCAAGGAGGCAAATGGAATATTGGCCTTCATTGCTAGAAGGATTGAATTTAAGAGCAAGGAAGTTATATTGCAAGTTGGGTACCAGTGAGGCTGCATCTGGAGTTCTACATGCAGTTCTGGTTTCATTACTTGAGGAAGGGTATACTGGCTTTGTAGGCGGTGCAGAGGAGGTTCATTAGGTTGATTCCAGAGATGAGGGGGTTAGACTTTCAGGAGAGATTGAGCCGTCTGGAACTGTACTCACTGGAATTCAAAAGAATGAGAGGATCTCTTATAGACACATATTACATTATGAAAGGAATATATAAGATAGATGCAGCAAAGTTGTTTCCATTGGTAGGCGAGACTAGAACTAGGAGACATAGCCTCAAGATTTTGGAGAGTAAATTTAGGACAGAGATGAGGAAGAGCTGCTCTTCACAAAGAGTGGGTGAGTCTGTGGAATTTTCTGCCCAATGAAGCAGTGGAAGCTACCTGAGTTAATATATTTAAGACAAGGTTGGATAGATTTTTGCACAGTACAGGAAATAAAGGTTATGGGGAAAAAGCAGATAGATGGAGATGAGTCCATGTTCAGATCAGGCATGATCTTGTTGAATGATGGAGCAAGCTCAAAGGACAGGATGGCCTACTCGTGCTCCTATTTTTTATGTTCTTATGTTCTTATTTGATAGAGGTAGACAAAATTATGAGGGGTATGGTTAGGATAAATGCTAGCAGGCCCTTCCCACTGAGGTCGGGTGAGAAAATGTGGGATGTCAACAACCAATCAACCCTAGAAAAGTTCAATAGATGTGCAGTAGTGAGCATTCTGACTTGTTGCATCGCCACCAACTCCATCATGGGCACGAGCCTCCCCAACATCCAATTCATCTTCAGAAGACGCTGCCTCAAAAAGGCAGCATTCATCATTAAGGACCCCCATCTCACACCAAGACATGCCCTCTCTCATTGCTACTATCAGGGAGGTGGTACAGGATACTGAAGACCAACACCCAGTATTTTAGGAACAGCTTTTTCCTTTCTGCCACTAAAATTGCATGAACAGTTGTTATTTGTCTATTCTATAATTTATGGTAACCTTTGTGTATTGCAATGTACTGATGCCATGAAACAACAAATTTCATTAAAATATGCCTGTGACAACAAACATGATTTTGATCTCTTAGCCTATGTTGTCTAAATTAATTGCATAATCCAAATTGGGGTGGCACAGTAGTGTAGTGGTTAGCACAAGGCTTTACAGTACCAGTGACCTGGGTTCAATTCCTGCCACTGCCTGTAAAGAGTTTATACATTCTGCCAGTGACCACTTGGGTTTCCTCTGAGTGCTCCGATTTCCTCCCACAGTCCAAAGACATACCGGCTGGTAGGTTAATTGTTCATTGTAAATTGTCTAGTCATTAGGAAATCGAGTGGTTACTGGGCAGTGAGTTTCAAAGGGCCAGAGGGCCCATTTCATGCTGTATCTCAACAAATAAAAATAAATAAATAAAAGAAATTAAACACTGCTTTCTTTTATGCATTGTATTTATTCAACAAAAAAAAATAAAAAGTAATTATCAAATCACTCTATTTGAACTTTTGTTTCAGCTTATACGTTTGCATATTTTCTTGTCATCATAGAGCTTCAGCAGATGTAAAAAGATTCAGTGAAATATTTATCTCTTAAGAATAGTCACTAGCACGGTTTATATAATTAATGATTGTGAGATTGCATTTGCCTACAATGTCTTTGACATCATTCATTAAAGTTTAGTTCTTTTCACTGTCCTGAGATCATTCAAGGTAGATAAAAAACAAGGGTGTAATGTTGAGGGTTTATAAAGCACTTGGAGTTTTATGAGCAGTTTTAGGCCCCTTATCTAACAAAGGATATGTTCTCATTGGAGAGGGTTCAAAGGATGTTCGCGAGAATGATTGGGGGATTGAAAGGCTTATCAAATGAGAAACGTCTGATGCCACTGAGTTGGGACTCAATGAAATTTAGAAGAATGAGGGGGATCTAATTGAAACCTATTGGATGCTGAAAGTCCTTAACAGAGTGGATGTGGAGAGGACATTTCATCTGGTGGAAGAGTGTAAGGCCAGAGTACACAACCTCAGAATAGAGGGACTTCTTTTTAGAACAGAGATGAGGAGGAATTTCATTAGCCACAAAATTTCTTCAGTGGTGAATCTGTGGAATTCGTTGCCGCTGACTGCTGTGGAGAACAAGTCATTGGTTATATTTAACGCAGAGGATGATAGTTTCTTGATCAGTCAGGATGTTAGAAGTTATGGGGAAAAGGCAGGAGATTGGGGTTGAGAGAGAAGTGGATCAGCCATGGTGAAATACCAGAGCAGACTGGATGGGCCATATGGCCTAATTCTGCTCCTATATCTTATGATCTTATAGTCTTATATATTCAAATTCATTCTCAAAAACAATTAATAGGAAATATCTTACAGAGTGAAAGGATTAATCTGTAATTTATAACTCATTGGTACCAAAATTGCATAATGTACAAATGAGTCTCAAAGACACTTTTTTCAAAGAGTCACAAGAGAGACAAAAGTTGGAGCATGTTCTGATCATCTTCCATTACCCATTCATTTGGACAGCGGTATGAAAAAAATTATTCTGATTGTGGTGGATCTTGCAATGTATAATTGAGGTGACAGTGTCCTTTAAAACAAGGCAGTCTGCCGGAATTAGTCATTAGTGGAACTAAGGGATCACTAACCTCACAATCTGTTAACAGAAATGTAATAAGCTCTAACATGTGTTTAACTCATATTTCCTGTCACGAGTTTCAAGAAATGTGCCTTTCATTTTGACATAACTATGTATTTTATATTGGGGTGATTAAAATTCATCAGTGATTCACTGTAGAATTCCGAGAGATAAAGATTTACGTGTGCACACTAAATGACAGCCTTTTATCTGTACACATGCATTGCTATTGATGAAATAATCAGTTGCTTGTTTGTTTGTTTATTTATTTAGAGTACAGCGCAGAACAGGCCCATTCAACCCTTCGAGCCACGCTGCCCAGCAAACCACTGATTTAACCCTAGCTTGATCACAGGACCATTTATTATGACCAATTAACCTACCAACCAGCATGTCTTTGGACTGTGGGAGGAAACCAGAGCACCCGGAGGAAACCCATGCACACATGGGGACAGGAACGTACAAACTTGCTCACAGAGGACGTCAAAATTGAATTCCGAACTCCAATGCCCCAAACTGTAATAGTATTGCACTAACCACTATGCTACCATGGTGCCCTAAAACACCACAAATATATGGTGACATGTTGGAACAAAAAGAAAGAGAAAAAAGAAACAAGAATAAAAATTCTTGCTGTGCAAGACCATCACATTAAATTTTGAAAGAACCATTCTGACCTCTTGTGCAAGAAAAATCATAGAAACGTTTTGACAGAGTAGTTTTATGTACTTGTCTAAAATGATTGTTATACAAATATCTTGTGGTTGTTATAGATGGAGCATAATTTCCAATCTGGAAAACTAATGAAGCTTATGAGCCTCTAAAAATTTTTGCTTGTGGCAGAACTATATAAGTATAAGATGTTGTATCAGAATATCAGAAAGATGAAGGAATTGATTGCAGACTTCAGGAAGTATAAGTCGACATACTAGTCCACATCAAGGGATGAATAGTGGAAAAGGAGCAGTTTCAAGTTCCTGGAAGTCACCACCCCTGAAGATCTATCATGGGCCTAACATATTGATATAATTGCAAAGAACTCAGATCAGTGGCAATATTTCATAAGGAGTTTGAGGAGATTTGGTATAACACAAAAGACTGTGTAGAATTTATAGAAATGTACTGTGGACAGCATACTAACTGGTTGTATGACCGTCTGGTATGGAGGGGCCACTGCACAGGATCAGAAAAAGCTGCAGAGGGTTGTAATCTCAGCCAGCTCCATCATGGGTACCAGCCTCCCCAACATCAAAGGCACCTTCAAATGGTGATGCCTCAAAAAGGTGGCATCCGTCACTAAGGAACCCCATCACCCAGGACAGGCCCTCTTCTTATTACTATCATCAGGGAGGAGGTACTGGAGCCTGAAGACACAGACACAATGTTTTAGGAACAGATTCTTCTCCTCTGCCATCAAATTTCTGAATGGGCGATGAACCCCAGAACACTATCTCAGTATGTCTTCCTCTCTTTCTGCACTACCTTTTAAATTTAAACTTGATTTTAAATACATATATATATATTTCTTATTGTAATTTATAGTTTTTATTATAATGCATTTCAATGTACTGTGCCGCAAAACAAATTTCATGACATATGCCAGTGATACAAAACCTGATTCTGATTCAGATATCTTTAGGTGACCTTTTCCAATCAGAAATCACAATGGTGTTCATCTTTAATAGAAATCTTTTCTCTCTGCTTTCCAACTGCCTGTATTGCCTAAAATCCCTCTAATTATTTTGTGTCCTTGTCTCCAACTTCTACTTCAACAATCTTGACTTAATCTTCGATGTTTTTTCATATGTCCCCCCACCAGTGTACATCTTAATAGGAAGTCTTACAACCTTCCTCTAAAATTATGACATTTTATGACATTGTTTTCTACTTGCACTACTTTTTTGTTAATTTTTAGTAACTATTTCTTACTGTAATTTATAGATTTTTTATGTATTGCACTGTACAGCTGCCAGAAAACAACAAATTCCATGACATCTGCCAGTGATAATAAACCCAACTCTGATTAACTTGATGAATGACAGTCCTGAGCATAACGACACTGAAACCACTGTCACAACATTGATGTCTTATTTTTGCCTTGTAGGGTAAATCTAACTAATCAATGTCTCAATACAATGGATTCTGGTCAATTGGGATATCAGTTAATTGCGACAGCTGCTTACTTGGGATAACACTTAAAGAACAAACCCCAATCTAGAAAATAGCTGGGATAATTTGGCAGACTATGCCACTTAACTGGAACAGGAGACTGTTGCCGAACTGTTTCTACCTAGAGTTGCACATCATGTGGCTGTTGGACACTGCATCGTGCTTAGAGTGAACAGCTTTAAATAGCATCAGTTGCTCCTCGTTGTTTTCAAAAAGCAGTTATTTTTGTCACTGATAGTTGGTGAGAAATAAGCAGTAAGACAATTCAGAACTGTTTTACTCATTGCGGTTTCAAGCATTCAGGCTTGGAGATATCAAAAACGACTGGGAGTGAAAATTAAACGATTTCACTGCTTCAACAAGTTAAGAACTATGAAGAATTTGAAGGTATTGACAATAATCATGAATGGTGTAATGAAAATGAAGATATGGAGGATGCAATCATTAAAAGAATTTTATGAAGGCTGTCCATTATCTGCAATAGGTGGCTGCGAAGATTTCGTTCACTCACAGTCAATCAAAAGAACACAGCAGCATACACTGGATGAATTCCGCCATTAATAACTATTAGTAATCAATACACAGTTTTATAATACTGAGTAATATTGATAGTGTTCTAATTTGTACTGCATTACATTTAAATGCCTAATTTTGTTACTTACTTAAACAGTAGTTTAACTGAGTAACGAATTAGGTATATATATATTTTTAACTCTTTCCATGAAACTTTGCTAACTGGGGCAGCTACTAAATTGGACTAAAATATACTGATCCCGATGTATTTCCATGAACTGGAATCAACTGTATTTCGAGCTCTGCTTTTCAGATTGAATCCATTGCACAGTGATGGGTTATTTAGCAACCTACAATTATTTTGGTGTTGACAGGTTATGTAGATGAAACCCAAGAGCGTTGTGCAATAAAATATTAAATTAACATTCACAGAGGCTCAGAAATAAACATACTGACATAACTTTCTGCTTCTCAAGCAATTATGACAGATTCTTATGTGATTCACATATAAACATGTATCTGAAGAAAGGATATAGAGTGACATAAAACATAACTTTGCAAATGATATTGTCAGTTTATGTACGATAAAAAAACAGTATCTTCAAGTACATTTAATACAGCTGTCAAAAGGCAACAAACCATAATATCAAAAAAAAAACAAACCAGTAAAATTAGGCTATTTGGTTTACTTTAACATGGTCTCACCCTAGTGTACCTCTGGAAATGTCTTCTCCACCATTCAATCATAGCAGACCATTCTCCTGCCTTCTCCCCGTTGATCACTCAAGAATCTATCAACCTCCACTTTAAAAATACCCAGCGACTTGGCCTCAACAGATGTCTGTGGCAATAACTTCTACAGATTCATCACCCTCTGTCCAAAGGGACGTCCCTCTACTCTGAGGCTGTACCCTCTGGTCCTGTGCTACAGGAAATATTCTCTCCACATTCAGTCTATCTAGGCCTTTTAGTACTTGATCAGTTTCAATGAGATCCCTCCTCATTCTACAAATCTCCAGTGAGAAAAGTCCAGGTCCACCTCTGTTGATTTTCAATGAGGAAAGGCTGCTATTTCCGATCTGATGCTGCAGTCCTTCCTGCTGTATAACGAGAAAATTGTAGAAGAGATATCCTGAGAAGATAAAGTAGATCATACCTGAATACCACAAGATCTAGAAAAATTTGAGAAGCATAGAAAGGCCAGGTAAAGATCAGGCGAAAATAAACAGATTCTAACCACTTACTATAGATGTGCTGTGACATTATCATTGCCATGTATCCTGGCATCGATAGCCTGGAGCTCATCCTGGACCAGAACCTGGACTAGACAGTCAAATGTTGAGGATGAAACAACAGGTCAGAGGTTGGAGGTCCAGTGGTGATTTACTCACCAAAGTTGTTCCATAATCTACATGGCATAGTCAGAAGCATGTTGGTATAAAGGTCAAAGAAACTAGATTAATTAGTAACCAACTCCCATGTTGACTGGCCTGTGAACTCATAATATCTACTGTAGAAAAAGAACTAAGCTAAAACTGTTCCGTTGAATGATTCAATACAGAAATGGAAATCTGTATGCAAAGGGTTAATGTGCATCCAGCTTCTGCAGGATAACACCACTGGCTTCCAAAGGGTTACTCTATATTTTATTTGTTGCTTTCTTTGCTAAACTCAATGTTTCAGTAAAAGCTTCTTCCTGTCTGACATCAGATTTCTGAATGGATAATGAACTCATGTGCACTACTTTATTTTTACTCTCTTTTTACACTACTAATTTAATTTATTTATATATATATTTCTTATCGTAATTTATAGCTTTTTATTGCGTATTACACTGTACTGCAGCCGCAAAGCAACACATTTCATGACATATGCCAGTGATATTAAACCTAATTCTGAAAATTGCCAAACTTGCCTTGCAGATTCATAATAACCTCTTTTCTCCTTATAATAGCTATTGGATGTATCTCGAATAAACAGTGTTTGTGGACTTTCCTTCATGTTTATTGAAGACATTTGCAGAGGGACACTAGGGTGAGACTATGTTAAAGTCAGTCATGCCTCGACATACTTTTAATTGCTGTGTGATCCCCTGAAGACAGTGGTGAACTCTGTATTGAAATTTTAAATCCAATGGATTTTACTATTGGATTTGTAGTAGTCAGTTCTTTACATATCCTACAGACTCACTTTCAAGATCTCTACAATTCATGTTCTCAGTATTATTTATTTACATATTTATTTATGTACATAGTTTTTGTGCTTGCACAGTTTTGCAAGTATCTACAAAAATGAATCTCAGAGTATACATGGTGAGATATATGTACTTTGATATTAAATCTTTTGTAGGGCCTTACAGCCTGGTGGCTTACACCTTCCATATCACACACTGGCACAGCCAGACAGGACACTCTCACAGCAGGGTAGTCTCAGTATATCAGTTTGTATCACCCTGCCTTTTTCCAGCGACTTAAACTTTCTTTTCAAAGGTGAAAATACTGCTGATATTCATCACACTCAGACTTTATCGATGTTTAAATGATCTATTAAGAAATCTTGTCCTCACTTGCATAGTTCATCACACAGTTCAAAGTTTAAAGTAAACTTATTATCAAAGTATGTATATGTTATTATCAAAGTATGCATATATTCCAGGAACACTACCTCACCATTTTTGCTTCTTTTTACATTACATTTTAATAAATTTTTCAATACATTTCTTATTGTAACTTATAGTCTTTTTTATGTATTGCACTGTACTGCTTCCACAAAATAACAAATTTTCACGGCATAGAAAAAACATAGAAAAACATAGAAAACCTACAGCACAATACAGACCCTTCAGCCCACAAAGTTGTGCCGAACATGTTCCTACCTTAGAAATTACTAGGGTTACCCATAGCCCTCTATTTTTCTAAGCTCCATGTACCTATGTCAGTGTCAGTGGTAATAAACCTGATTCTGATGTGCCTCCTATACAGCTAAGAGGGCATAAGATAAAACATAGAATGTGATTGGGGTTCAGTCAGGGAGAGTTCATACGCTGAACTCAGGATGCAGTATCTTTATTTCAGGACCTTCCAATTCTCAGAGCATCTATAAATTTATTTTTATTTATATAGAGATATAGTGTTGGACAGGTCCTTCCGATACTTTGAGCCATGTCAACCAGCAAGCCCCATTTAAACCCGAGCCAGATCTCGGAACAATTTACAATTAACCTACTAACCGGTATGGTTTTGGACTGTGGAGGAAACTGGCATTCCTAGAGAAAACCCATGCATTCCACAGGGAGGGTGTACGGATTCTGCACAGAGGATGCTGGGATTGAACTCTGAACTCTGACTGCTACGCTACCATGGCTCCCCAATTTGAGGGGAATGTTAAACTCTCAAAGTTTGGCAATGTTGACAATTGCTGTGCCCTCTCCAATTTTGGTTCACTCCCTGATTTACATGAAGGTTCATTCAGTCAGCAGAGGATGGAGAATGTGGCTAGTCACAACCAAAAATTCCTTTCCATCTCCTGTGAGAGTAACATCGCAACTGTAGGAGGATTTATTACCAAGAACTTTGCTAGAATTTCAATCTGACACAAGTTGAAGCATGAATAAGAGCATAAGACCATAAGACCATAAAACAAAGGAGCAGAAGTCGGCCAGTCGGCCCATCGAGTCTGCTCTGCTATTTTATCATGAGCTGATCCAGTCTCCCATTTAGTCCCACTCCCCCGCCTTCTCACCATAACCTTTGATGCCCTGGCTACTCAGATACCTATCAATCTCTGCCTTAAATACACCCGATGACTTGGCCTCCACTGCTGCCCGTGGCAACAAATTCCATAGATTCACCACCCTCTGGCTAAAAAAATTTCTTCACATCTCTGTTCTGAATGGGCGCCCTTCAATCCTTAAGTCATGCCCTCTCATACTAGACTCCCCCATCATGGAAAACAACTTTGCCACATCCACCCTGTTCATGCCTTTCAACATTCGAAATGTTTCTATGAGGTTCCTCCTCATTCTTCTAAACACCAAGGAACACAGTCCAAGAGCGGGCAAACATTCCTCATATGTTAACCCTGTAATTATTGGAATTATTCTAGTGAATCTTCTCTGTACCTTCTCCAACATCAGCACATCCCTTCTTAAATAAGGAGCCCAAAACTGCATACAGTACTCCAAGTGAGGTCTTACTAGCACCTTATAGGGCCTCAACATCACATCCCTGCTCCTATACTCTATTCCTCTAGAAATAAATACCGACATTGCATTTGCCTTCTTCACCACCGACTCAACCTGGAGGCTAACCTTAAGGGTATCCTGCACGAGGACTCCCAAGTCCCGTTGCATCTCAGAACTTTGAATTCTTTCCCCATTTAAATAATAGTCTGCCTGTTTATTTCTTCTGCACAAGTGCATAACCATACACTTTCCAACATTGTATTTCATTTGCCATTTCTTTGCCCATTCTTCCAATCTATCCAAGTCTCTCTGCAGACTCTCTGTTTTTGACTTTCGAAAGATCATCACTAATGCCTCCGCGATCTCCACAGCTACTTCCTTCAGAACACGAGGGTGCATTCCATCTGGTCCGGGTGATTTATCTACCCTTAGACTATTCAGCTTCCTGAGTACTTTCTCTGTCGTAATTGTGACTGCGCACACTTCTCTTCCTTGCCACCCTTGAGTGTCCAGTATACTGCTGATGTCTTCCTCAGTGAAGACTGATGCAAAATACTCATTCAGTTCCTCCGCCATCACCTTATCTCCCGTTACAATTTCTCCAGCATCATTTTCTATCGGTCCTATATCTACTCTCACCTGTATTTTACTCTCCTATATCTACTCTCACCTGTATTTTCCTTATCCAAATAAAGATAAAATTAAAAAAAATAAAATTAAATTAAAAAAAAAGAAAAAGCTTTTAGTATCCTCTTTGATATTATTTGCTAGCTTCTTTTCATAGTTCATCTTTTCCCTCTTAATGACATCCTTAGTTTCCTTTTGCAAGCTTTTAAGAACTTCCCAATCCTCTGTCTTCCCACTAATTTTTGCTTCCTTGTATGCCCTCTCCTTTGCTTTAACTTTGGCTTTGACTTCTCTTGTCAGCCACAGTTGCATCCTTTTTCCATTCGAAAATTTCTTCTTTTTTGGAATATATCTGTCTTGCACCTTCTTCACTTCTCGCATAAACTCCAGCTACTGCTGCTCTGCTGTCCCTCCCGCTAGCATCCCTTTCCAGTCAACTTTGGCCAGATCTTTTCTCATGCCACTGTAATTTCCTTTACTCCACTGAAATACCGACACATCAGATTTCAGCTTCCCTTTCTCAAATTTCACAGTGAACTCAATCACGTTATGATCACTGTCTCCTAAGGGTTCCTTCACCTCAATCTCTCTAATCACCTCCAGTTCATTACACAATACCCAATCCAGTACAGCCGATCCCTAGTGGGCGTAACAACAGGCTGTTCTAAAAAGCCATCTCGCAGACATTCTACAAATTCTCTCTCTTGAGATCCAGTGCCGACCTGATTTTCCCAATCCACTCGCATGTTAACACTGTCTTTCTGACAAGCCTTTTCTATTTCCTGTGGTAATTTGTAGTCCACATCACTGCAGCTATTTGGAGGCCTATAAATAACTGCCATCAGGGTCTTTTTACCCCTGCGATTTCTTAGCTCAGCCCATAAAGATTCTGCACCTTCTGCTCTTATGTCACCTCTTTCTAATGATTTGATATCACTTCTTACCAATAAAGCCACGCCTCCCCTTCTGCCTACCTTCCTATCCTTCCGATACACCGTGTATCCTTGGACGTTCAGCTCCCAGAGACATGCATCCTTTAGCCTCATCTCAGTGATGGCCACAATATCATACCTGTCAATCTGTAGCTATACAACAAGATCATCCACTTTATCCTTCATGCTGCGTGCATTTAAGTATAACACCTTAAGACCAGTATTTGGTACTTTCTGCTTTGATTGCTCTGCAACTTTATTGCACTGCAACTTCATCCCAAAGGCTGCAAATTTGCCTCATCACCTGCCTGTCTTTCCTGACATCTTTATTGCTCACGATCTTAGATTTATTTCTGTTTTCCCCTTCATCCACTCTATCATTCTGGTTCCCATCCCCCTGCCAAATTAGTTTAAAACCTCCCTAACAGCTCTATTAAACCTTCCCGCCAGGATATTGGTCCCCTTCAGGTTCAGGTGTAACCGGTCCATTTTGAACAGGTCATACTTCCCCCAGAAGAGATCCCAATGATCCAAGAATCTGAAGCCCTGCTATTCTACCATGCGCTATGGAGGAATCTTCTGGGTTATTGCAAGCTCACCATAGTTGAGAGTTGATCCATGCACTGAACTCCTGGAAGTATCTCCATTGTCTTCGACAATGGCAGAAGAAACCTGTGTGGGAGTGCTTTTAAAGTGGAATAGACCCTGCACTGGTGCAGTTCTACTCTCTCAACTTCGGAAGATCAGGTCCAGTGGTGCAGACAAGCATCACCATCTGGGAACTTTCTTGGTTGCTGTGTTTGACAATGACTTCTTCTGTGCCTTGTCATGCCCTTCACTCTCCACAGGATTTTCTGGACATTATTTGTTACAGAACAATTGGATATTTAAACAAAAGAGGTTGTGCTGTTTTCCATTTGCTTGAGTAACTGGGCAGATAAAATGTTTCACAACTAGTCAGTGCAATACAATTCCACATTCCAAACCAAGAAGAAACATTTCCCAGTTACATAACAAACAATGAACCACACACAATTAGACTCAGAAATCGTCCAAAATTTAAGATCTTAGGTTGATAACTTAAATAAAATATAGTAAATATAAAAATTACATCAAAACTTGTTAACTGTCTGTGCAGTAGATGTAGTCTTACTGGAGTCTGAAATGATTTATAAATGCATTTTTTAAAGATTTTATTGGTATTTTCTGAAAACAAAACTAAATTTAGCAGCACCAGAATAACACTCAAAAATAATAGAGGAACTCTAGCATTTTGCGAGCATTGCTCCAGATTTCCAGCTTCTGCAGAATCTCTTGTGTTGAGCGCTTGAATAATGCTTAATTCAAAATCAATGTAATTTTACACCAATTTATTCAGATTTTCTAATTGGATATGTGGCATTATTACATTTATTTGTTCATCTCTATAACACTCAGATAGATCATTGATAAATGTTTAATTGAACACCGACATCATATAAAGCATGTAGATTATAAGGAGCTAATTACACGACAGGTACTGATCTGGTAGAACTAGTTGTGACATGAGTATTACACCTCTCTGTTCAGTAGAAGTATAGCCCAGTCTCATTAATACAGTTTGAAATGAATCTTTTGCTTCTTGTTAATGATAAAACAATTAACTGGATGAAAAAAAATTACATATTCCTTCATTGATACTGTATATTAATAGAATCATTGGGACCTTCAAAAGGCAATGCATTAAGGACCCCCATCACCTCTTCTCATTGCTTCTCATTTGCTCTCTTTGAAATTAATTTTTTATGTATATTTCTTATTGAAATTATTTTTTAAAATTATTATCCATTTCAATGTAATACAACCACAAAACAACAAATTCCATGACGCAATTCCCGTCGTTTACTGTAAGGAGTTTGTCCATTTTTCCCGTAATTGTGTGGGTTTCCTCCGGGTGCTCCGGTTTCCTCTCACAGTCCAGAGCTGTACGGATTCATAGGTTAATCGGTCATTGTAAATTGTCCTGTGACTAGGCTAGGATTATATCGGGGGTTGCTGGGTGGTGCAGCTCGAAGGGCTGGAAGGGCCTAGTCTGCATTGTATCTGAGTAGAATAAATAAGTAAATAAGCCAGTGATATTAAACCTAATTCTGAAACTATTGTTGTTATATGATGCTCACCCTCTCACCCTTTTCATTGTTTTAATCTGTTTTGCCATTAAATCACAGATCCGAGTTTTCTGTTATAAGACTGGTCTCACAATTGTAGATACATATTAGGTAACCAGCAATGCAAAATACTGTGGACTTTCGATAATCCAGTCAGACAAACTGCCTACTGGGTTTTTAAATAGCAAATACTTACTCAAGCAAAATTCCGGAAAAACTCTGCCAAAAACCACTGACTAAACCACTCCTCCATAGCCCCAATCTTTTCCTGTTAATGCCTAGCGTCACTTTATATACAATCAATCTGCATATATAAGTGATCTTACATATTTATGTTTATTGTGTTTTTTTTCCATTAATACTGTGATCTTTATCTATTGAGGTTTTTTGTGCGCTGCATCGGATCCAGAGTAACAATTATTTCATACTTCTTTACAAATATGTACTGGAAATAATAATAATAATGACTTATTTTTAGAGCACTTTTCATACAGACAATGTACAGTAGTTCTAAGTGCTTTATAATGGGGTAAATATACAAACATGAAAATAAAATAACACATAAGAACAAAAGACAAAAAGATGTTAGTCAAAAGCAAGGTTAAATAAATAGGTTTTGAGCTGGCATTTAAAAGTATCAACTGAGTCTACATCTCTTATAGTTTTAAGTATTGAGTTCCACAGTTCAGGAATGTAGTGTACAATAAAAGCTGACCTGCCAATTATCTTTTGAGGGGGATTGTTTAAATTTAAGAGACCCGCAGAAGAATACATGAGAAATTAACGATATTAAACAATCTTGAGTCTTGAAAAAAAAGTTCCAGCAAATTGAATCTCAACATACAACACACCTTTTTCGAGTCTTTGGCAGTGGTGCAAGATTAATATTGAAGATGGCTGTTTGTATTTGTATCACTCTTGCAGGCATGAGGAAGTCACCTTGATAATTGGTACTACTAATGAAGACCCAATACGATCTTTAAAGAGGTGGACAGCTTAAGGATAAAACAGGGTGTGCCACACTCTGATGCAAGGCATAAGACATCAAAGCTTTGAGGATTAACGCTCTTCTGGTGTTAAGCAACTGCCAGGGGCGAATTGACCAACTCATTATCATCATCCAAGCTAATCCAGTTATCTACAAAATATAGCTGTGTTTTGGGCTCGATACTTTCTAAGCTCAAATTAAAGTTGATTTTGGGCTATGGCGAGGAGGGGGTAGGTTGGAGAGTGGGTAATGATTAAGTTTAAAGTATGTGAGTTTAAACCTTTCAGGGAAGAAAGGTTACACTTTCCAAACCACTGGCACTAGTGAATACTGGGTGTGTGGAGGATTGAACGTCAGGCGGGGACACCATTGAGCACTGCGACTCGGAGCACTGTCGCAGGAAAGCAGTATCTATCATCAAGGATCCTTACCATCCAGGCCAGGCTCTCTTCCTGCTGACAACATCAGTAAGAAGGTATAGGAGCATCAGGACTCGCACCACCAGGTTCAGGAATAGTTATTGCCCCTCAACCTTCGGGCTTTTAAACCAGAGGGGACAACTCCATTCAACTTCATTCGCCCCATCACTGAACTGTTCCCACCTTCAAGGATTCTTCATCTCATGTTCTTGATATTTATTGTATGTTTATTTATTTATTGCTTTTGTATTTGCATAGGTTATTGTATTCTGCACAGTGGTTGATTGTCCATCTTGTTGAGTGTAGTCTTTCATTGATTCTATTATGTTTCTTTGCATTTTCTGTGAATGCCCACAAGAAATTGTATATGGTGACTTATACAGCTTATTTTGATAATATATTTACTTCGAACTTTGAGCTTTGGAGTTTTGAATCTTTTCTGCCTGTTGTGGTATGGTTAACAGTCCAAAATGATCCCATGCAAGAGCTCTAATTAAACACATCTATAGGATATAAAAGTGAGGGCCATTCAGCCTTTCATACCCGTTCTGCTATTCAGAACAATCTCTACTTCAAAGTTTCAAGTTGCTAGTGTGAAAGCACATTGGTGTCATGGCCAAGAAAGCTCACCAATGCCAATACCTGATCAAATGGTGGAACAGAGTCAATGGGCCAAATGGCCTAATGCTGTTCCGGTATCTTACGGTCTACTTCCTTTGGAGGCTAAAAGAGTCTGGCGTGACCCCGTCAACATTTACCAAATTTTTATTGATGCATCATGGATAGCATTCTGTCTTGATGCATCGTGACTTGATAGAGCAATTGATTTGCATGTGACCGCAAGAAACTGCAGAGTTATGGACTCATCACTGGAGATCCTTTCCGTGCACTCTGTCTGTACGTGTTGTTGCCTCAGTAAAGCAGCCAGCATAATAAAAGACCCCACCCACCCTGCGCATTCTCTCTTCTCCCCCTCCCATTGAGCAGAAGATACAAAACCCTGAAAGCACGCACCATCACAGATTCTATCCCACTGTTATCAGGCTCCTGAGCAAACCTCTTATCCAATAAGATCTACTTAATTATGGTCTTGCACTTTATTGTTTACCTACGCTGCTTTTTTTTTGCTTGCCTTTAAACCCTTTTACTGCATTGTTGTTGCTTTACCTTATTCTAGCTCAATGTGCTGTGTGATGATTGGATCTGCATGAACAGAATGCGAGACAGACCTTTCACTGTATCTTGGTGTATGGGACAATAATAAACCAAAAAAACAAACAAATGATGACTGATTATCCATCTCACTCAAACCTTCACTCTCCAAAATCCTTGATTCCTTTTGCAATGAGAACCACAGCTATCTCCTGAAGTATATTCAGCAGTCTGACCATCATATCACCCTGTGCAAGTACATTCAACAGGAGCATCACACTTCAATTGCAGAAAATTGTCTTCATCTGTGTCCTAAATCTTTTTGTCCTATGACTAACCCCACCCACCTGCTCCTCCCTCATTCCAGATCTCCCACCAGGGAGAAACGCCCGCTCACATCCAGACTATCTGGCCCTGTCAGAACTTGTTAAGTTTCAATTACAGATCCTCTCATTCTTCTAAATTCTAGCAAATGCAAACATGGCTGACCTAATCTCTTCTCATCCTGCAGACTTGCCATCTCAGGAATCAGTCGGCTGCATATTTGTGTACTCTGCCCATGGCAAGAAGGTAATAAAAAGCACCCAGTAGTCATTTTGCTATAAACCAATAGTAATAATAATAGTCATGTAGCAGTTAGCGTAATGCTTCACAGTGCCAATGATCAGGGTTCAATTTCCATTGCTGTCCATAACTCTACAACTTGTCTTCTGGATATTTATTGCTTACTTATGTATTATTATTATAATTATTATTGTATTTCCACAGTTTGCTGTGTTTTGTACATTGGTTGTTTGCCCATCTCTGTCATGTGAAGTTTTTCATTGATTCTATTGCATCTCTTTACAGAGAATGCCTGCAATAAGATGAAGCTCAGGGTAGTAATGATGACGTACATTATATGTACTTTGATAATAAATTTACTTTGAGCTATAATGAGTTTGTACAGTACATTCTCCCCCTGAACGTAGCTTTCCTCTGGGAAAGTATATGTACTTTGATAATAAATTTACTTTGAACTATAATGAGTTCGTACAGTACGTTCTCCCCATGAACTCCCTCTGGGTGTCTGCATTCTTTCCACAAGCATTCTAAAGACGTACGGGTAGTAGTTTGTGTTGGCACCAGAAGCATGGCAGGCTGCACATCTTCAGAGCATTTTGGTCATTGACGCAAACAACGCAATTCGCTGTGTGTTTTGATGCTTCAATGCGCACATGACCAATAAAGGAGTTGGTAGTCAAGGGTAGGTTCCTGGAGTGGATAATCATCTATTTGATGTAGAAATCTATTGGGGGAAATGTTGCAGAGTCCTTGGGTCCAGTACAATTACTCGAGTCAAGTATGATGTTCTTCCAAAAGGCTATTCCCTTAATAGAGAATGCCTACGCATGACTTTGTTTAAAGTGGGGCGGCTGATGCACTGGCAGCTATCACACTGTCCTTGACAGATCGGGTTCAGGGTCCAGGGGTATGGAATTCAAGAGGACTGGGGAACTTTCACAGCTGCACCCTTCCTCCACCTTCACCGCTATTGTGATGCATCATCATCTTCCGCCAGCTCCACCAGTGAGGTCTTGGTTGGATGGCTCTTTGTCAGGAACCTCCTCCTTGACCTTATCATCATGGATGAACCCACCAGCAGCTCAGCTCCAGACAACATTGCTCTCAGGATCTCTGAAAACCACAAACCCCTCCACCATGGTCAAGGTGACAATTCTTGGAGAAACATTGGATTTGTAAGAGGTTTATGGCACAAAAGGTTGCCATTTCTCCCATAATACCCAAGCCTGGTATAGCTACTGCACACAAATTCAGACGTAACAGTAGCCAAAGCCATCTAAATACTGTGTCATAAAAACCTTTTCTGGTTTGCTAATATCTTTCTGGAAAGGACATGAACCAACCTTTCTCAGTCTGGCCAATATGTAACTCCAGACCTATCATAAGATCTTATCTCATTTCTTGGACATTAAGGGTGGAGACAGGGGCAGAGATGTCCCCTTTCTCAGAGGAATGCTGCTGACTTTCACATTCCAAGCTGCGGGAGTACATGCTGCAGAACGTGCTGAAGCCTGGTGCAGCCACCACAAAGGCTCAGGGGTGAAGGACCAGAGTGTAGGATTCTCCCGCTACTGGACTGGGAGGGACCGGGTTGGGTGAGGAAGCCAGGGGGCCATATGGATGGCAAAAGCCCTATTGGTTTTAAACACCAACACGTTACTTGACACATTGACTATGAATGCAAGAATGAAAAGGTACGGTGTGGTTTATTCTTGTAATTTTTTTATTACGAATTCAATTTATTTTGATGTAAAAAGATTCCCCTTTTCTGCTCTGGTTGATTATAAAATGCAGTGAGCTTGTTGAAATGAATGGAAGGAAATCAAATTATTTATTTATTTATTAAGTTATTTATGAAATCATAATTCTGTTTACATTACTTTTTAATGCATGTGTGCATTTTTGTGTTTTAATTTCATAATAATAAAATATTAAACATCTTATGGAATTCAGGATGTTTGCGGATATTTTTACCAGCTTGTTTTGGGCTTACCGTGTGACACACTGCCAGTAATCAGCAGGAGCTCAAGAAAAGCAGCTATGATCTGCGCAAAGCTATCAAGGCTGCGAAACAACAATACAGGGACAAGATTGAGCCAAGATTCACAACAAATAGCACACATGACTTGTGGCGAGGGCTGCATACCATCGCAGCCTTCAAAGCCAAATGCAGTGGTGCTGCCAACATCGCAGCACCTCTCCCAGACGAGCTCAATCGTTTTTACGCTCATTTCGATGTCGCTAGCTCTGAGACTCTGAGGAAAGCCATTGCTTCAACCTGCAACCTGGTTATCTCTGAGACTGAGGTACGCAGATGTTTCCAATGAGTGGACAGTCGCAAGGCCACGGGACCGAACAGCATCACAGGGTGAGTATTCAGGATGTGCGCAACCACATCTGGCAGGTCTATTTACAGACATTTTTAATCGCTCCCTCTCCCAGTGTAGCGTGCCTTCCTGCTTCAAATTATCCACCATTGTCACTGTATCAAAAAATACCAAGATAACATGCCTGAACGACTGGCGTCCTGTTGCACTTATCTCAATAATAAGCAAATGCTTTGAGAGGCTGGTCAAAGGCTACATCTGCAGTGTGCTACCACCCACTGGACCCCCTACAATTCGCTTACCAACACAACTGATTGACAGACGACGCAATAGCCACTGCTCTACATACTGTCCTTACACGTCTGGAGAAAAGGATGCTGTTCTTGGACTACAGTTCAACACCATAATTCCTTCCCGGCTTGACAGAAAGCTCAGAGACCTCAGCCTTGACTCCGCCTTGTGCAGCTGGATCCCAGACTTCCTGTGGTAAGAGTAGGCTCCCTCACCTCCACCCCTCTGACTCTCAACACAGGAGCCCCTCAGGGCTGTGTACTAAGTCCCCTCCTTTACTCCCTCTATACCTATGACTGTGTCGCCACCCACAGCTCTGATCTGCTAATTAAATTTGCCGATGACACTACATTGATTGGCCAAATCTCAAACAATAACGAGGTGGCCTACAGGGAAGAAGTCATCTCTCTGATACAGTGGTGTCAAGAAAACAACTTCTCCCTCAATGTTGCAAAAGGATCTGGTTGTGGATTACAGGAAGAATGGAGACAGACTAACCCATATTGACATCAATGGATCTGGGGTTGAGAGGGTAAACAGTTTTAAGTTCCTTGGCATCCACATTGAGGAAGTTTGGTATGAGCCACCAAATTCTAAGAACTTTCTACAGGGGCGCAATTGAGAGCATCCTGACTGGCTGTATCACTGCCTGCTATGGGAACAGTACCTCCCTTAATCGCAGGACTCTGCAGAGAGTGGTGCAGAAAGCCCAGTGCATCTGTAGTTGTGAACTTCCCATGATTCAGGACATTTACAAGGATAGGTGTGAAAAAAGGGCCCAAAGGATCATTAGGGACCCAAGTCACCCCAACTGCAATCTATTCCAGCTGCTAACATCCGGGAAACGGTACCACAGCATAAAAGCCAGGACCAGCAGGCTCAGGGACAGCTTCTTCCACCAGGCCATCAGACTGATTTAACTCATGCTGATTTGAGTGTATTTCTATGTTACATTGACTGTTCTATTTATTATAAATTATTATTAATTACTATGATTGCACGTTGTTCATTTAGATGGAGAGGCAACATAAAGATTTTTACTCCTCGTATCTGAAGGATGTAAGAAATAAAGTCAATTCAAAACTCAATTCAGAACTGGTCCTTCAGACTCAGTGAGGCTCTGTGACATACAGTGTGCTACAGGGCAGTTGGCCAATGAGCTTAGTCAACAGACAATCTTGTCCAATACAGCAACGCTCTACACTACTACGTCGACTCAGGCCTAGGGGGCCGGCGTCGGGCAACGTTCTACAACTGGACCGGAACTCTGGAGCAAAACAGCTACTGTCTACCTCAGTCCAAATATTCATTGCCTTTTAAACTAAGAAGACTATGAAGTATTTCTGCAGGATTCAATGGTATAATATTAAAAATGTAATTCTATGTGAAGGAGGAAACTGAAAGATCCTGTGGAGTTTGTGTTTGAAATAATGGGTGATTTATTAAAAACTGGTGCATACCAGGGAACCAGTCAAAGCTGATCTATCTGAGCATGAATTTGGTAAGGCTTTTCCATTCTCTGTTGATAAGATAACCAGTAAAGCTACATTTTGATAACAGAATGGTGGCTACAGAAAGACTTAATTAAGTTACGGACTAGGTCCTGATTTCAGAGTGAAATAATTGTCCACAGGTCTAACAGTAAATCCAGTTTTCCATTACAATAGGTGCATACTACAATATAATTAACAATCTCCTGAACCTTGGATGCCATCACTGCTACACTCCATCTCTCTACTTCTGGGCTTTGTCTGTGGTTCCCTGTTACCACATTAGCACAATCCACATCTCTGTTTACTAGTTATAACCCCTCACTATTCTTTCCCCTACAATGCTATGCAAATCACAAATTTATTTTCACGGTACCTCTTTCAGAGCGACATTCACGCAACAGAGTTCCATTGGTTTATTCAATAATTTCACTTAAATTTAACATTAAATATAGAATGATCTATCTATCTTGAGCGCAGTGGCCCTCAGCTTCAAGCTCAAAGTACCCCTATGCTACATCAGTGCGGTATGTTTACCAAGACCCATAGCTTACATTCTGTGCCCTCTGCTAAGACACTGTCAGTGTGGTGGCAGGCTAAATTACTGCCACACGGAGACAGTAATCAATGAATTAAAATTAAAATTATGACAGATAGTATTATTATATTTAATATTATTATTTATCATTAATATGATAATGTGCTGTCACAAGATCGAAGAAGATAGAGGTGCATAGCCACCAACCCCGGATTCGGGACGGCACCCACTGACTAACTGACTGATCATTAATATATTATAATATATAATATTTTTATATTTATAATTAATATTAACATACTGCACTGTACTGCTGCCGCAGAACAGCAAATCTCATGATGCTAGTGATTATAACTTCGCCATGACGGTCCCAAGTCCGGCTGCAGAAAGAAGACAGCTGAGCATGGAGCTAGGAATCTCATGAACCGCCAACAGAAGCTCCAAAGACCTCACCCTTGGGAGAGGAATAATCTTCGCTAAGAAGATGTATGAAGTCGTGTGGTGAAAGCAGAAGCCACGGGGCTAATCAACCTTCAGCTCAGGACTGAGGCCTCTGACAAGCTCCTGCCAGTGGCCTACGCCCCAGTTGGAGCGATGAGCTTAGGAAGAAGAAGATGCCAGTGATAATAAACCTGATTCCGATTCAGACCCAAACAGGGACTATAGATGAGCAATGTCCTTTCAATGGAACCCCAGATGTCAGATGCGCCATAATATCCAGACAGCTTTGCATCCTCATTTATACCTAAAGTCCTGCAAGTTTAGCTTCTCTTTTTAACATTTTCTGTTTTCAATGATCTTCCAAGACTGTTCTGGAATTCTGCTTCTGACTTCACTTTTGTTAATTAGGAGGACACACCATGATCATTTTTAGTTTTAATCCTCAGATTTGCCTGCAGTATGACCTGCCAGTTAAAATAGTACGACCAAAGGAAAATGTCAATTTTAAATCGTGGGATTGTGAGAAGATGGGAACTATGAATCTAAATGGTACTTCTGTGCATTAATGTTTCACTCTCAGGGAATGTAAGGAAGTGGAGTTTCCTACTTCAAGGGTTTTTGCATAAGTGGATAACTCAATTCACATCCTCCCCACACTTCTTCCAGGATAAGATAATAAAAGGCCTGTAAACCAAATGTTCTCTTAGGCCAAAAGCATAGAACATAGAATATTAAAACACTGTGCAGGCTCTATGGCCCACTATGTTGTGCCAACCTTTTAACTTACTCTAAGACCAATCTAACCCTTCCTTCTTACACAACCCTCCATTTTTCTATCATCATGTACCTATATAAGAGTCTCTTAAATGTCCCTAACCTCTTAAATGCCTCTACCACCTCCCCTGGCAGGGTGTTCCACACATCCACCACTCCCTCTGTAAAAAAAAATTATCTCTGACATCCCTCCCATACTTTCCCACCATCATCTTAAAATTATGCCCCATCATATGAGCCATTTCTGCCCTGGGAAAAAGGTACTGGCTGTCCACTCTATAAAGTGTCCCAGAAAATAAGCTTTACCCGTTGCTTCTGTCTGCCACTCTGAGCACTGATACTGTCAGTTTCTTGTTGCGTGAAAATTGAAAAGAGCTGGGTGTTTCCCTAGGAGTTCTTCAGCATTTCAGTTGATGAAATTTGACATTGGTGGTAGTGAGGAGAATTGCAAGTCTTCACAGGATGTAGAATATAAAGCAGTACTGCAGAGTGCTAGTCCTTTGTCCCATGATGTAGTGCCAACCTTTTAACCATCTCCAAAATAAATCCAACTCTCCCTCACACACATTCTTCCATTTTTCTATCATCTAAGTGCCTAAGAATCTCTTAAATGTCTCTAATGTACCTGCTCCTCCCATGACCTTTGGCAATGCGTTCCACACATCTAGCACTCCCTTTGTAAAAAAGTTTCCTCTGACATCCCTCTACTATACTTTCCTCCAATCACCTTAAAGTTATACCTCCTTGAATTAGCCATTTCCACCCTGGGAAAAAGCTTCTGGCTGTCCACTCGATCTATGTCTCTTATCATCTTGTACACTTCTATCAAGTCACCTCTCAAACTCATATGTTCGTAAGAACAATGCAAACCACTACAAAGTACCATCTTCAGAAATGCTCAGTATGAAGTATGGCGAGACAGTAAGCACAACAGACTCCAAGATCTCAGTGTAGTTATTGCCCGTGGCCCAGCATAAACAGGCCATGGATGCAGAGCAAATAAATGCAGACTGCGATGAGACGGTAGTGTAGCGGTTAGCACGATGCTATTGCAGCTTGGGGGCATCGGAGTTTGGAGTACAGGTCCGACGTCCTCTGTAAGGAGTTTGTACGTCCTTCCCGTGAACACATAGGACTCCTCCAGGTGCTCTAGTTTCCTCCCACAGTGCAAAGAAAACCCGGTTAGTAGGTCAATTGCACATTGTAAATTGTCCTGTGATTTGGCTGGGGTTAAAAAAGCTACGTGGTGCGGCTCATTAGGCCAGAAGGGCCTGTTCTACGCCGTATCGCTAAATAAATAAATAAATGAATGAATAAATGAATGCCCTAAGAACTGCTTAATCAGAAATCCATCAACTTCTAAGCAATGCCTTATTTATGGCACAGCAAGTGGTGTGGCTGCTGTGGTTCTCTTATCGCCAAACTATTAAGGGCTGAGTTTGCTGAAAATGGTCTTTCTTTAATAGCTATCCTGTGTCGAGTGGCAGCGTGTTAACCCACAACCATTTAATTCCTCATGCCTGCTGCAGTAGCAACAGCTGACGACGTGATACTGATTCAGTGGGTGATTAAAATGAAAAAATATCAAAATAATTAAAGCCTTGGGTTTGACAAGCAAAGCCATAACTTTGCCTTCAGACATTCGTCTCTAATTAGTTAATTAATCCTAACGCAAATTATGAGCAATAATTAATCAGCCAAGCTTAGCACAACTGCCGACTTACAGCTAACAGAATTTCTTTTGCCGGCTTGCTGTTTTCCAGCCTTTCTGACTGCAGTTTTTTTTATTTTGAGAAACTTTTCCCTGAGTCTGGGGGAAAAATAAATGACACACTGAACACATTAAGTTCACTGACATGCTGTTATATCTGAATCTGCCATTTGATGCTGAAACTCCTCTCCTCTCCTTTCAAGTGAGTGACAGTTGTGTCTATTTAACCTGAAGGCAAAGATTCGCATTCCTTTATACTTGTGGATGCAAGTTTTTGTGTGTTGAAGTATTCAGTGCTGCCTGCCAGATCTGTCAGTAGCAAATTAGGGCAGAAATTATGAGTTAAGTTCAAAGTGCTTGCCATACCAAATGCTGTGAAAAAAAAACAGGCCAGATTTACTTTATCGCAATTTTTATTTTATTTCCGAATGATTCAGATTGAAGTTTAAACTTGAGGCAATTGTCCTGTAGATTATGTGTGCATTCATATACTTGAGATTCTTCTTCCTCTTAAGCCCATCGCCCCCACTGGGGCATAGGCCGCTGACAGCAGCTCGGCAGAGTCCTCTGTTCGGGGTCAAAGGTTGAGCACCTCTATGGCTTCTGCTTTCACTTCATGACTTTGTATGCCTTTTAAGCAAAGATCCTTCCTCTCTCAGGGATGAGGTTGTTGGGGCTTCTGTTGGTGTTTCTGTAGCTCTGGGCTTTTAAGGGATGGGGTTGCTAACCCCATACCCAACCCTCCTTCTTTTGCAGCCGGCCTTGGGACCGTCCACAGCGGAGTTATACTTGAGACTAACAGTATATTTTTACCTGGAGTGTTGCCTTGGAATCTAGGAGCACGTGAGACCTAACTGGTACGCCTCTCCAGTCATTCTGCGATTCCTCATTTGCTTCCAAAATTATTTTTATTCATTCACAATTTATTTATTTGTCACACTAGTTTTCTTCCCTGTTGGTATGGCAACTGTTCTGCCCGTGACCACAAGAAACTGCAGAGAGTTGTGGACACAGTTCAGCACATCACGGAAGCCAGCCTCCCCTGCATTGACTGTGTCTATCTGTACTTCTTGTTACCCCCATAAATCAGAATCAAAATCAGGGTTCATATCACTGGCATATGTCGTGAAATTTGTGGTTTTGTGGCAGCAGTACATTGCAATACATAATAATTAAAAAAACTATAAATTACAGTCATATGTATATATTTTACATTCAATAAGTAGTGCAAAAATAGAGCCAAAAAAAAGAGAAAATAGGTAGCTGTCATGGCTTCATTGTTCATTCAGAAATCTGTTGTCGGAGGGGAAGAAGCTGTCGCTGAAAGTGGATTGTGTGTCTTCAGGCTCCTGTACCTCCTCCCTGATGGTAGCAATGAGAAGAGGGTATGACCTTGGCGATGGGGGTTCTTAATGATGGATGCCACCTTTTTAAGTAACTTCGGCTAATTGGAGCAGCCTTGATTCCGGGTAACTGAGACAAAATGTACTTGTCCCGATGTGTCTCAGTTACCCGGAATCCACTGTATATAAATATATATAAAAATTAAATTAAATAAATAAGTAGTACTGAGAGAGAGACAAAATAGTGAGATGGTGTTCATGAGCTGGTTCATTCTCTGTTCATAAATCTAATGGTGGAGGGGAGGAAGCTGTACTGAAACATTGAGCATGTGTCTTCAGGCTCCTATACCTCCTTCTTGAAGATAGCAATGAGGAGAGGGCATGACCAAGGGTGATGTCCTGAAAGATGCATGAGATTCAAATCAGGGTGTCCTTTTAACTGCGTTAACAAAAAGCATATTGAAACTAAGATCAATTCCCTTTCAGGACCAGTGCTTGTCGTGTGTTCGCCCAAACCAAAGCCAGTCCAAGACCAAGGCACCGGCCTCTGATTCTGAAAGAAGGGCCATATCTGGAGATTCTTCGGGACTGGGGTGTCTGAGGCACGCAAGCCGGCAAGGCTGCTTTTGTGATCTGTCTGTTCTAATACTTGACTCCACTTGAAAGGTGCCGGAAAAGAGCCAGTTACATCACGAAGGATCCCATCCAACCTGCTCATGGACTGTTTGTCCCACTCTCATCAGAGAGGAGGCTATGTAGCATCCAAGCCAGGACCAAGGGCCAGACTCAAGAACAATTACTTTCCCCTAGCAGTAAGGCTGATCAACACCTCCATTCATCATGTACAGACACTCTGTGCCTATCATCACTCTGTGTCTATCCCAGCATGTGTCTTCAGCTCCAGCGGATTGAGTGGACGAGACCAATGGAAGGTCCAACGGTCAAGAAGGCAGTCTCTGCAAGCTTCGTGGGACATGTAGAGCAGGACAAGACACAGAAGACGTCCTGGTCATCCACTGCACCTAGTCCCACCTCCAGCCGTCTTGCCACTGGATCCAGATGGGAATTGGGAAGAGAGAGTGAGGCTGACACTGCGCAACTCCCCCTCACTTAAATCCAAATCACGCGCTAGTCTCGACACCATCATAATGGTGTCGAGGTCCTTATCGACATTGACAATGGACGAACACATCATCACTTTTAAGGACATAAATCAATCTATGTATGCAAGCTAGCTTATGAATTTATATTTATTGTGTATTTTTGCTATTGTGTTATTTACCTTATTGAGGGTTTTGCTGCCCTGCGCCGGATACAGGGTAACAATTATTCCGTTCTCTTCACACTTGTGTACAGGAAATAACATTAAGCAACTTTGAATCTTGAACTTGTTGCTCCCACAAGTTCTAAATCTCTGCTTGGAATCCTGGATGACTTTCCTTCCCTTCCTCAAGGACATTGTTCTTTGCCTCCTGAGATAAAGAAAAAAACTCCATACAGAGCAGAGATCCTGTATGTCTCGGAAACGGAGATCCCAAAGGGTCTCCAGATCTGCATGTCTGTCTTGGTTTTGGACGGCTGTTGATGCGGGTGCACAGAACCAAAAATGGCCTAGAAAATTTCAACTCAGCTGAAATATTCAATCGAAATCAATTCTCACAGTAGCTGAGACTACAGTTCTGCAGCCTTGATGTTAGATTTTTCTTTTGACATTCTAGTGAAATCTATTATAAGTGGAATGGAATATGTTTTAAACATTTACTAATAGTTTCTAGAAACTCTTTAGATTTAATTGGGAAATTAAGAAACCTCTCTGTTGTTAGCAATACAGTAAATTTGTCCTGAATTCCTTTGGCAGTGATGAAGGGAATGTGAAATCACTTCTAAATAAGGCAGTCAGGTAATTAATCATGAAGAAGAACAATTACTACATTAAGGAACTTCTGTCAATTCCTTTGATCAGTCACTCGCGGCAGTGCAAGGAGAATACTGCTTTCATTAAGACATGGAAGGAAGAGTAATATGAAAAAGGAGCAAGAAATCAGTTAAGCTCAATTGTTGATAAAAACCAGCAGTGACCCTTTTCTCTTTCATTTTAATTCACTTATTTAGAGATACAGTGTGGAACAGGTCCTTTGAGCCCAGAAAGTTGCACTGCCCAGCAACCCATCTACTTAACACCAGACTAATGATAGGATGACCTATCAGGGCACAGAAGCAGCAGCCAGGCCAGTGGCCTGTGTCTGGCACTGATGCTCTGCAGGCAAGGCTAAAGTCAGGCAGAGCAGTAGTGATAGGAGACTCGACAGCTGGTGGGGGAGGGGGGGATTAAAGAAACTGTAAGACTACTAAGACCCTGATGGGAGTTATGCACAGTCCCCCAAACAGTAGCCAAGATATGAGATATTAATTTCAATAGGAAGTAGAAAAGGCATGTAATAAGGGTAATGTTACAATAGTCATAGGGGATTTCAATATGCAGGTAGATTGAGAAAATCAGGTTGATGCCGGATCACAAGAGAGTGAATTTGTAGAAAGCCTTTGAGATGGCTTTTTAGTGCAGCTTGTGGTTGAGCTCACTGGAGGAAAGGCAATTATTGATTGTGTGTTGTGTAATGAACCAGATTTTATTAGGAAGCTTAATGTAAAGTGACCCTTAGGAAGGAGCGATCACAATATGATAGAATTTATCCTGCAGTTTGAGAGGGAAAAATAAAGTCAGAAGTATCACTATTTCCATGGAGTAAAGGGAATTGCAGAGGCATGAGAGAGGAGGTGGTCAAAGTTGATTGGAAGGGCACACTAGCAGGGATGATGGCAGGACAGCAATAGCTGGAGTTTCTGGGGGCAGTTCAGAAGATGCAGGATAGATATATCTCAAAGATGAAGAAGTATTCTAAAGGGAGGATGACACAACCATGGCTGACATGGGAAGTCAAAGACAATAGAAAAGCAAAAGAGAGGGCATGTAATATAGCCAAAATTAGTGGGAATTAGAGGATTGGGACGCTTTTAAAAACCAACAGAAGACAATTAAAAAAACTATAAAGAGGAAAAAGATGAAATATGAAGGTAAGCTAGCCAATAATATCAAATAGCGTACCAAAAGCATTCTTCCGATATATAAATAGTAAAAGAGGGGCGAGAGTGTATATCGGACCATTGGAAAATGATGATGGAGAAGTAATAATGAGGGGCAAAAAATAGTGATGAACTTAAGTATTTTGCATCGGTCTTCACTATGGAAGACACTAACAGTATGCCGGAAGTTCGAGAGTCTCATGGAGCAGGAGTGAGTGTGGTTGCTATTACTAAGGAGAAGATGCTTGGGAAGATGAAAGTTCTGAAAGTAGATAAGTCACCTGGACCAGATGGACTGCATCACAGGATTCCGAACAAGGAAGCTGAAGAGACAGTAGAGGCTTTAGAAATGATCTATCAAGAATCTGTAGATTTTGGAAAGGCTGTGGAGAACTAGAAAATTGCAAATGCCACTCTGTTCCTTAAGAATGGAGGGAGACAGAAGAAAGGAAATTGTAGCCTGACTTCCATTATTAGGGATGAGGTTTCAGAGGTACTTGGAAGTGCATGACAAAGTAGACCAAAGTCAGCATAGCTTCCTTGAGGGGAAATCATGCCTGACAAATCTGTTGGAATTCTTTGAGGAAATAATAGGAGGATAAACAAAGAAGAGTCCATGGATGTTGCTTACTTGGATTTTCAGAAGGGCTTTGACAAGGTGTCACACATGAGGCTGCTTAACAAAATAAGAGCTGATGGTCTTGCAGGAAAGCAACTAGCATGGATAGAACATTGGCTGACTATCAGGAGGCAAAGGGGGCCTCTTCTGACTGGCTGGCAGTGAACAGAGGTGTTCCACAGGAGTCAGTATTGAGACCATTTCATTTCACATGATATGTCAACAATTTAAATAATGGAATGGTGGCTTTGTGGCCAAATTTGCAGACACTACAAAGATAGGTGGAAGAAGAGGTAGTGTTGAGGAAACAGGGAGTCTGCAGAAGGACTTGGACAGATTAGGAGAATGGACAAAGAAGTAGCAGATGGAATATAATGTAGAGAAGTATATGGTCATGCACTTGGCAGAAGAAATAAAAATGCAGACTATTTTCTAAATGGGTAGAAAATTCAAAAACCAGAGGTGCAAAGGGATGAGTCCGCATGCAGGATTTCCTAAAGGTTAACTTTCAGGTTGAGCCAGTGGTAAGGAATGCAAATATGATGTTAGCATTCATTTCAAGAGGACATAAGAACATACATAAGAAATAAGAGCAGGAGTAGGCCATCTGGGCCGTCGAGCCTGCTCCACCATTCAATAAGATCATGGCTGATCTGGCCATGGACTCATCTCCACCCACCTGTCCTTTCCCCATAACCCTCAATTCCCCTACTATGCAAAAATCTATCCAACCTTATCTTAAACATATTTACTAAGGTAGCCGCCACTGCTTCATTGAGCAGAGAATTCCACAGATTCACACTCTCTGAGTTCCTCCTCATCTTCATCCTAAATCTACTCCCACGAATCTTGAGGCTACGTCCCCTATTTCTAGTCTTACCTACCAATGGAAATGGCTTTCCTGCCTCTATCTTATCTACCTCTCCTCTCATCCTTCTGAAGTCCAGTGAGTACAGTCCCAGGCAACTCAATCTCTCCTCATAGTCTAAACCCCTCATCTCGTGAATCAATATGGTGAACCTCCTCTACAACACCTCCAAAGCCAGTACATCCTTCCTCAAGTAAGGAGACCAGAACTGCACACAGTACTCCAGGTGTGGCCTCACCAATACCCTGTACAGTTGCAGCATAACCTTCCTGTTCTTAAGTTCAATCCCTCTAGCCAACATTCCATTTGCCTTCTTGACAGCCTGCTGCACCTGCAAATCAACCTTTCGTGATTCATACACAAGCGCTCCCAAGTCCCTCTGCACAGCAGCATGCTGCAATAATCTGCTCTTTCATTTTTCTTTCCAAAATGGATGACTTCACATTTACCAACACTGTATTCCGTCTGCCAGACCTTTGCTTATTCACTTAACCTATTTATGTCTCTCTGCAGAACTCCAGGATGCGAATATAAGTGCGAGGATGTGATGCTGAGGCTATCGAAGGCAGTGGTCAGACCACACTTGGTGTATTATGAGCAGTTTTGGGTCTCTTATCTAAGAAAAGATGTGCAGGCTTTGGAGAGGGTCCAGAGGAGATTCACAAGAACAATTCCAGGTGTGAAAGTGTTAATGTTCAGTTCAATTGAACTCACTGAAGTTTAGAAGAATGAGGGAGGATCTCATTGAAACCAGTTGCATATTGAAATATCTCAACAGTGTGGAGAGATGTTTCCTACAGTGGGTAAGCCTGGGACCAGAGGGCACAGCCTCGGAATAGAGGGTGTCTTTTTATTACAGAGATGAGAAGGGATTTCCCTAGCCAGAGTGGGGAATCTGTGGAGGCCAAGTCAGTGAGTATATTTAAAGCAGATATTAGTAGGTTGTCGGTTAGTCAGAGCATCAAAGACAGGAGAATGGAGTTCAGAGAGATAATAAATCAGCCATGATGGAATTGTGGAGCAGATTCGATGGGCTGAGTGGCCTAATTCTGCTTCTACTAACCGGTACATCTTTGGAATGTGGGAGGAAACTAGAGTACCCATAGGAAACCCATGCTGTCATGGGGAGAACGTACAAACTCCTTACAGATGGCATTGAAATTGAGCTCCGGATTCTGGAATGCCTCAAGCTGTAATCATGTTGTGCTAACTCTTACATTCCTGTGGCACCCCTCCCCTGAAACTCGTTTGGTTTAGTCAGAAACCTCGATGCACCAGCTATAGAGAAAGGCATTAATGGAGATTGTAGAACAAACTTAGGCCCACTGAAAATCAACATGCTCTAAATATTATTAATGCTGCTAGTATTTAATACAACTTATTAAACAACCAGAGGATATTGTATTCTCTATATTCAAAGAGAATAGAATACATACTGTGACTTCGGATCACTTGTATATACTTCTTAATACTTATATGTACAGTACTTCCGCTATATGGAGTTGAATCTTGGACCACCTAATGCAGGCACTGAAATCTTTGGAACAGTACCACCAAAGAGCTTTCCAAAAGAATTTGATTATCATCTGGAGGGACAGACACACTAACACCAGTGTACAAGAGGAGGCCAACATGAACAACATCTCAACCACGATCAAGCAACACCAGCTCCAATGGATTGGTCATGTCAGCTGGGTGCCGAACTTGCATCTCCTGAAACATGACCTTTTACTCCCAGTTGGAGGAAGGTCAGCGAGCCCCTAGTGGAAAAAGGAAACACTTCAACAATAACATCAAAATCAGCCTGAAGAAATTCAACATTATATCTAAAAACTGGGAAGACATTGCATTCAAACACAGCCACCACTTACTCTTGCCCACAATGCACCAGAATTTGTGGAACCTGGATCGGCCTCTACAGCCACGTGTGGCCCCACCCATCGACGACTCCTCAGGAGGATGTCATACTCAGTTTGAGTGATCACACTACGCTTAATTCTGAATCCAGATTTTAGTGGTCCAAAGAAATTGTTCAAGGGTAGTTATTGATGGAGAATGAAACTAGGCCTTGCTAGCAATGGCCGCATTATAGTACCTAAAAAACTTAAATTAAAGCAAGTGGACATATGCATAGCCACTGGTGGATACACCAATGCCCATCAATGAAAAAGACTGCAGAAAGCGCTGGATACAGCTAGTCCATCTCAGGCAAGGCCCTCCCCACCATTGAGCACATCTACATGGACTACTGCCCCATGATCGTCGAGTTGGATGTACTGGAGCTCTAGGTCCCACATCACCAGGTTCAGGAATGGCTGTTATCCTGAACTAGAATGGCACTTCACTCACCACAATACTGAACTGGTTCCACAACCTACAGTCACCTTCAAGGACTCTACAACTCATGTTTTCTGTAATATTTTTAAATTTGCACTATTTGTCTTCTTTTGCACATTGGTTGTTTGTCAGTCTTTGTTTATGTATAGTTTTTCATAAATTCTGTTGTATTTCATTATTTTTCTGTAAATGCCTGCAAGGAAATGAATCTCAATGTAAAAAATGGCGACATATACATACTTCAATAATACATTTTTTGAAGAACTGTCTCAGCCCAAAATGTTGACTGTTTATTCTTTTCCAGAGATGCTGCCTGACCTGAAGAGTTCCTCCAGCATTTTGTGTGTGCTGCAATATATTTTTGACTTCGACTTTGATTCTTCTCTTTTTCAGATTATTGACCATGACTTTGCTGTTTCTCTATTTTAGAGCACCATGTTGGACCATCGCCTCTGGCATCTTCTGCTCTACGTGTCCCAGAGATGTATGATGATAGGTTTTGACACCTGCTCATTTCCCAACATTGTTTCATGATCTCTTTGCTTTGGAAGGACCTTAACACACCATTATTCTCAAAGCTTAGTGTCATGGGACACACCAAAATCATTCCCCACAATACCCACAGGATGATACTTTTTGGTCTCTTGCTGAGAAAGAAGGATTATTTTAATATGGAAGACCTTTTAACATTTGCTGGGCAGTGTTAATTAAGTAAATTAATTAAACTCTGCTTTCTGGCTTTAAGCGTTCAGGATAATATGAATCACTTGAGTAATATCTGAAGGCCACAAAGGCAACTTGCTGTAAGTCCTGGAGTAAGCATCTAGCGGCTTGCTTGCCAGCTCGGGTACATGGTCTCTAACAGGTACATGGAAGTGCCAGTACAGGGCTACAAAATGCAATAAAATGCACTGAAATAAACATTTGTTACTGTTAGTGGACTACATTTGAAGAACTATAACAAAGTCATTGTCTGATTTTATGCAGAAGTGGTTCACACTTGGATTATTACAAGTGTTACTGCAAGGCTGTTATTTTTTCAGGTCTACTATCACTGGCATATGTTGGAAAATTTGTTGCTTTGTGGCAGCAGTACGTAAATTCACTATAAATTACAATAACAAACACATATATGAAAAAAAATTAAATTAAGTAAGTAGTGAAAAAGAAACAAAAATAGTGAGGTAGCATTCATTGGTTGGTTCATGGTCTACTCAGAAACTGATGGCTGAGGGGAAGAAGCTGTACCTAAAGCGGTGAGAGTGAGTCTTCGGTATGTGTGAGATATTCAAAATGTCAATATGCAGCCAAAGTTCAAAGTATATTTTATTATTCGGCTATGTATAAATTAATTAACCTTGAGATCCTTCTGCTTACAGGCAGCCACAAGACAAGACACCAGAAGAATCCAATTTATAAAATAAGACCAACACCCAATGTGCAGAGAGGGAAACAAAACAATCACATCAAATCGTGTAAACATTAAGGCAAGCACCATCATTCTGAACAAAATTGAGTCGATAACCCCGAAGCCCAGAGCAGCTGGAGTTGGCACATAGTCGCAGTCTCAGTTCATCACAGAGAGGAAAATCCCCTCAAAGCCCGCAACAGTTAGGGCATGACACAGCCTCAGTTCCAGCACCGAGGACAGCAGAGTAAAACTTTGCAGAGCTGAACCGGCTCTTCCTTCACCTCCGGTTCTGACATCCTGCCTTTTCAACCCATCTGACCCCGTGTTTAAGTTGTCTAAGCACCGGGTCATCTCCCGGCCCATACACAACCTTTCCAAATTGGCACGGTGCTCAGATGGACCAAACCTCGCTCCTGGTCTAGGTGGACGGGCTCTGAAGCAGCTCCGCTTCGGCATTCCTCCACTCTCCTCACTCCGACTACATCTCCGATTCCAACTCCAACTCAAACTTCTGCGGCAACATGCCTCGACCTCGCTCTGGCTCTGTCTCACACCAGCACGTTCGACCCTCGGATCAGCCTTGCCTTCGGTTGACTCTTCATTGTTAGCAGTGATTGTTTCAAGTCAGGTCAAGTCTAATCACTTTTTATTGTCATTTCGACCATAACTGCTGGAACAGTACACGTTTTTCAGGACCATGGTGCTGCATGAACACAACATGTTTACCGCAATTTTCCATATAGAAAGTGTTATTACTAGAGTATGTAGTTGAACCAAAACGTAAACTGAATGGGGTGGTAAATGAGACTCACTACATCTACCTTCCAAAGTGAAAATGATCAGAAAGTGAGAAACAACAGACCGTAACACGTACGAGCAATTCAGCCCATCGAGTCTGCTCCGCCATTCCATCATGGCTGATTTATTATCCCTCTCAACCCCACTCTCCTGACTTCTCCGCATAATATTTGATGACCTTACTAATCAAGAACCTATCAACCTCCGCTTTAAAGATATCCAATGATTTGGCCTCCTCGGTTGTCCGTGGAAATGAATTCCATAGATACACCACCCTTTGTGTAAGGAAATTCCTTCCCATTTATGCTGTAAATGGACGTCCCTCTATTTTGAGGTTGTGCCCTCTGGTTTTAGACTCTCCCACTATAAGAAGCATTCTCTCTACATCCATTCTAACAAAGCATTTCAATATTTGTTAGGTTTCAGTGAGATTTTCCCTTATTCTTCGAAACATAAGTGAGTACATGTTCACACTAACGTCACAGTCTAAACACTATCTCTTTCCACAGAAACAAAAGAAAATCTGCAGATTCTGGAAATACGAGCAACATACACAAAATGCTGGAGGAACTCAGCAGGCCAGGCAGCATCTAGGAAAAGAGTACAGTTGTTTTGGGCCAAAACCCTTTGGCAGGACTGGAGGAAAAAACTGAGGAGTAGATTTAAATGGTGGGGGTAGGGGAGGGAGAAACACAAGGTGAGAGGTGAAACCTGAGGGGGGAAGGACGAAGTAAAGAGCTGAGAAGTTGATTAGTGAAAGAGATAGAAGGCCATGGAAGAAAGAAAAAGGGGGAGGAACAACACCAGAGAGAGGTGATGGATGGGCAAGGAGATAAGATGAGATAGGGAAAAGGGGATGGGAAATGGTGAGGGGGGAGGGCATTACCGGAAGTTTGAGAAATCAATGTTCATGACATCAGATTGAAGGCTACCCAAATGGAATATAAGGTGTTGTTCCTCCAGCCTAAGTGTGGCCTCATCACAACAGTGGAGAAGGCCATGGATAGACATATCAGAATGGGAATGGGAAGTGGAATTAAAATGGGTGGCCATTGGAAGACCCTACCTTTTCTAGTAGACGGAGCGCAGGTGCTCAGTGAAGCGGTCTCCCAATCTGTGGGCCTGTTGAGGTCAGATACTGTGTTCAGTGCTTCCAGTGTGGCCTCCTGTATATCAGTGAAACCCAACGTAGATTGGGAGACCGCCAGAAAAAGCCGGGTTTCCCAATGGCCACCCATTTGAATTCCACCTCTCATTCCCATTCCCAGGACCAAGGTACACAACATAGTACAGGTAACTCAAACACATGACACTTAAAGTAATACTACCACTAATAAATTAACAAATAATAAGGTGCATGCACAATACATGTGCCAGCTGGTGGTGCAGTGGCATCCGCACTGGACTTCAAGGCAGATGGTCCTGAGTTCAAACCCAGCCAGGTTCCAACCTGGGCAGCAGCAGTATCTGCGTGGAAAAAAGACCTGGCAACCTACTTCCATATCTTTCCATGAAAACCCTTTGGACCCTGTGGTCCATGAGGTCACGGAGAGTTGTAACTAACTTAACAATGAACAACAGACATACACGTTGAAAGTAAACAGTATAATGCTACTGACACTTCATACATGATGAGAGCATGGTGGGGACAGGGAGTTCAGTAGTCTTATGGCCTGAGGGAAGAAGCTGTTTCCCATCCTTGTCCTAATGTTATGGTAACTCCTGCCTGAAGGTAGAGGGCCAAAGAGATGGTTGGTCAGATGGGAGAGATCAATGATGATGCTAAGTGCCCTGTGTATGCAGTGCTCCTGATAAATATCTCCAATGGGTGGAGACCCCAGTGATTCTCTCAGCAATCCTCGCAATCCTAGGTAAGGTCTTGCAGTCAGATGCCTTGCAATTCCTCTACCAGATGGTGATGCAGCTATTTAGGGCAGTCTTGATGGTGCCCCTGCAAAAATCTTGTTAGAATGTGGGGTTGGAGACAAAGGAGCCTCAGTCACCTCAATCTGCCCAGAAGTCTGAAGATTCTTGCGCACAGTTCCTTGACAATTTGACCAGGACCCACAACACCTTCTCATTGGTCAAGAAGGCACAGATGCATCTCCACTTTCTGCGGAGATTGAGGCATGCAAATCTCTCCATCTCCACTCTAACAACTTCCTACAGGAACACCTTCGAGTGTCCTGTCTGGCCGCGTCGTTCTGTGGTACAGAAGCTGCAAGATATCGGATCACAAGACCCAACAGAGGTTACTAAAAACTGCTGAGCCTATCATGGAGATCTCCATCCCAACCTATTTGTGACATTTCCCTGCAGCCCTGCAAATGAAGGGCCTGAAACATTGTTGAGGATCCCTACCACCCACCCCACAACCTCTTTGACCCATGACCATTAGGAAAGAGGTGCAGGAGCATCAGGACTAGGACAGCCAGACTGGGTAACAGCTTCTTCCCTCAGGCTGTCAAGCTAATGAATATCCTGCCACCACTGAGGTCTCATCACTAGGATGTGAACTGTTTACTGTTTTCCTGCACTGTGCACTTTGCATGCACGTCGAATTATATTCTATTGACTTATTTGTGGTCAGAAAGTCTTTGACTACAAGTACCTCGGGTCAAGAATGATGAATTTGGAGAAGGACATAAAGATACAGAAGGCGCTGGCATGGAGGGCTATGAACAACATGAAGGAAATCTGGAAGTCGAACCTGACCAGGGGGCTTAAAAAGAGGATTTTCATAGCAGTCATTGAGTCCATTCTCATGTACGGATGCGAGACGTGGACACTCACCAAGACGATGCGAAAGTCTCTAGATGGTTGCTATACACGAATGCTCCGGATGGCTCTTGACGTGAGTTGGCAACAGCACATGACGAACATTGAGCTCTATAACAACCTACCGATGCTCTCCACTAAAATCGAGGCGAGAAGACTGCAACTAGCGGGACACTGTCTACGCCACCCCGAGCTACCTGCCAGCCTAGTCATCATATGGGAGTCCAAGCACGGGAGGATGCACCCTGGGCGCCCTCCCAAGACTATGGTCAACACACTCCTAGAAGACAGCAGCACGGCTAATGTAGGTGAACTGAACACACTGATGAGGGAGAAGAAGTGGAGAGTCCGTCATCGTGCCTGACGCCGGTCCCCTAGGCCTGAGTTGACGTAGTAGTAGTAGTAGTATTTGTGGTAATACTTTGCTTTATGTACTGTATGTGATATATGTTTGGTGGGTGCATCGTGGTCCAGAGGAATGTTGTTTCATTTGGTTGTATATATTTTTTTTCAGTGAGTTGACAATGAACTTGAACTTGAAATGACATGTGTCACAGTATAGTTTGAATCACATGTGATAAATACACTTGAATCTTGATCTTGATCTGGATGCAGAGCCATGGAGCACAAAAATGCAAATGGTCCCCTCGGCCCATATAGCCTATGCCAAACTGCTATACTGCCATTCCCATTGACTCATACTTGCCCCATCTACAACTCCTTAGTTAACCCACCTAGTTCTTCTTTTCCTCCCTAGACACAGTAATATGAGAGGATTAAGATCAGTACTCAGACATGTAGATGGCAATAAATTTTAACTTGAACTGAAACTCAGTCAATTTTGGTTTTTACCACATTATCATTCAGATCGCTGATATAGATGACAGACAGCAATGGAACTGGCACTGTTCCCTGCTGCACATTACTAGTCGCAGGCCTTCAGTCAGAGAGGCCATAAGAAACAAAAAAAAGATAATAAGAAAGACATAGAAGTAATGCAAAAAGAGAGCAAAATAGTGAGATTTATGGACCATTCAGAAATCTGATGGCAGAGGGGAAGAAGCTGTTCCTGAATTGCTGATTGTATATCTTCAATCTTCTGTACCACCTCCTTGATGGTAGCAATGAGAAAAGGGCACGTCCTGGGTGATGGGGGTCCTTGATGATGGATGCTGCCTTTCTGAAGCCTCGCCTTTTGAAGATGTTCTCAATGGTGCCCATGATGGAGCTGACCGTCTGTGATTGAAGTATATGATCTGAAGTATGTGTTTAGATAGGAGAGGGCATAGGGAAACTTCATCAGGGTGCTGCCCAGGATGGAGCCTTGAGGAAACATTGGATCATCTGGTTTTGTTTCCTTTTGAGTTGAATCCCATTGTTATGAATGTCATTCCCGTAGGAGTTATCTTTTGTCCGATATAAGTTCTTAGTTGGATATCTATAGGTTTCCATTCAGTATCTTTGAAATGCCATTCAAACTCATTTTGTGGAATGACTGAAACAGCCGAGCCATGGTCAAATTTAATTTTAATTAATTTGCCATTCTGTCATGGTCTGGTCCATGAAGTCCACATTCCGGTTCACAGTCTAGTCCATCGATCCTTGCTTCAGGTCTTCCTGTCTACCCTGTTTCTGTTCCTGTTGAGCACTAATTGAGGCAGCTGATTCTCGTTGGGGCTGGCTGCATAAATACCTCTAGAGACCAGGGCGTGCTGCTGGATTGTTCTTGTCCTTACTCCTTGTATCCCTTCCCCGCCTTCTGTTTCCTCGCCTGGAGTTCTTGCCTCGCCTTGCATTGCCTGAAGCCTTGCCTTGTCTTGCCGGTAACTCTCGCGTCACCTGAAGTCTTGTCTTGGAGACACCCAGTACCTAGCTCCCTTCCTGTCCCTTACCTCCGCCGGGTAAGTCAGGCCCTCTTGCCGTTACCTATGATTGGTTCTGTCCCTTCCTGTCCCTTGCCTCCGTCGGTTGGAGATTCGCGCCCTGCCCAGGAGTACAGTGCCCTGCACTAGAGAGCTTCAAGACCCCAAGCCTCAAGGCTCTAGTCTCAAGTTTCTGGTCTCAAGTCTCTGGCCTCAAGTCTTGCCTCAAGTCTCTGGTCTCCAGCCTCGCCTCAAGTCTCTGGTCTCCAGCCTCGCCTCAAGTCTCTGGTCTCCATCCTCGCCTCAAGTATGAAGACTCCAGCCTCGTCCTGCCTGCCAGCCAAGTCACGTCCTTGCTTAGTTCTGGGGTCCGAGCCTGAGGCAAGACCCAGGTTTTGGGTCGGTGTCCAGTCTCTGGTTCAGAGTCCAAGCCCGGGCTCCTAGCTCTCTTGTCCAGTCCTGTTCCACATTCCTGGTTTTTGTGTCCATGTCCTAGCCCTCACCTTGTTTCCTAGTCCTGTCCCTAGTACTTCAGTGTCTGTGTCTTGCACTTGGGTCCATTCCCAGTCACCCCTAATGACACTTTCACTTCTGGTGTAAGCCATATCACTTGTCAATTGTTAGCTTTCACACTGTAAATCTCAAGGCTACCTGTATTTTGTCACTCTCATCATTATCAAATTTTTCATCAACAGCATGCAGATTAGTGTTCTTTTTGAAACTGCAACTTGACTATATTTTCTTCTCTTCTCTGTACCATCCATTTATTTTGTCTGTCTGACACGCTCTTTGTATATGTCCTACTTTGTTGCATTTTCTGCAAGTTTCACATTTAAGCCTGCGTTGATCTAGTGTATCTGTGCCCCTGTCACAACAGTAATGCAATTTGTTCAGCCGGGCCAGTTTCTGTTTATACTTTGCAATTTTGCTCATGCTCACTTTCATTCCTCACTCCAACTCTATTTTGCCTCTGTCTGCTGTTTCCATCGATACAGCAATTTCAACTGTTCTTTTCAATGTGAAAATGTCTTCAATTAGCAGACACTTTTGTATGTTCACTTGCAAGATTTCACAAACTAAGCAATCTCTCAGTGCATCATTAATCCCATCATTGACCTGACAATACTCAGATGACTTCTTCAGTTCAGCTATGAAACACTGAAATGGACTCCCCTTTGTCTTAATTCCATTTATGAAACATAAAGTGTTCTACAATCAACAATGTTTTCAGTTCTAAAGGTTTCTGCATTACTTTTGTGATACCACCATAACTCATTTCAGCTGGTTTGGTTGGAGCAGTCAAACTTCGAAGTGAACTATAGACTTTTCCCCACTCAATGCACTCAGAAAAACTAGCATTCACTACTCATTGGCTATTTAATTTGTTTTAAAATACTGCTCAATTCGCTCAGTATACAACAGCCAGTTTTCTTTTGTGCAATCGAATCCGTCTATCTTTCTAATGCAGCTGCCATTTCTGCTTTCACAAACACAAGAAAATCTGCAGATACTGGAAATCCAAAGCAGCACACAAAATGTGCTCAGCAGGCCAGGCAGAAACTGTGGAAAAGAATAAATAGTCTACGCTTCTTCCCAATACCCTTCATCAGGACTGCTTTTTAAAAACTTATAATCATTATGGTGCGGAAGTCATTTTTTATGAACCCGAGAATTTGTTTGTTTTCTACTTTATTTTTACTCAACTGTCCTTCTCCTCCTTTTCCAAAGAGAAGCATGCTGTGCTTTTTTTAAACTTGAATATCTCTCTGTACTTCAACAAGTAGGTAGTTGTCTTGGGTTCATTTTAAAAATACCTCATCACCACTGTTATGTTTTGTAACTCCAAAACATTAAGCTAATTGAAAGAAAAACATGGAGCTGGGATGATGTGTGTGAGCTTCTTTCTTACTTTAGTGAGGCATATACTTATGACTTGGTGGTGCAGTGACGTATGCCATTCACATACTCTTACATGTAATGCATAACTAATTATTTAAATTAACAAAGAATGCTTAATCAACAATACATTTTCAATATTATTCAAAGATTACTGAAATATTAAACATATCCCTTGGGGTTTCAGGGCTTGATGGTTGAGGGGTAATAACTTCTCCTGAACCTGGAGGTGTGTGTCCTGAGGCTCTTGTACCTTTTTTCTGATGGCAGCAGTGAGAAGGGAGCATGGGCTGGATGGTGAGGGGCCTTAATGATTGACGATGCTTTCCTGCAATAGCACTCTGTGTAAATAATGGTCATTGTTGTCGGATACGACAGATTACCAGTCAATCCTAACATCATAGATTCCAGCATTTTCCTCTTAAGGTTATGCTAACAGGATTATAGTTCTTTGTTTTCTCTTCCATTCTGAAATGATGAGGACATATTTGCCACATCCATTCACAGGAATCATTCCAGGATCTATAGAATTTTCAAAACTAATAACCTTTCCATCCACTAAATTTACCACACCATCTTTCAACATACCAGAACGTACATCATTCCTTTTAGCCTTTTTATCTTTCAGTCTCACAATCTTCACTAATAGCATATTGTTACTAATTCTGCTTTCTTTTAGTTCATCTTTCTTTTTTCTGGAGTATTTCTGGCAGGTTTCTTGTGTCTTCTTTCTTGAAGATATAAAAAAGTATTGTTTAATTTCTCTGGTATCTCCTTGTTCTCATTATAAATTGCCATACTTCTGCCCTTGCTTGTTGTTTCTTTTCTGCAAATCCATTAGAGCTCTATGGTTCCTCTGGAATGTTGGTCAGACACTCCAATTATTCTTCCAATTGCAAGAAATTCAAGCCAGTAATGTGTCCAATGTGAGAAAGATTAGTAGGCATCTTCACATTACATCATACATGCTGAATGCATTGGATTCTTGAAGGTCACATGATAGAGAGTGAAGTTCTGTTTCAGACACTGTTGGCTACTTTCCCTTCCAATTTTTACACATGTATTCTACTTTTAAGATAATTTAAATTCAACAGACTGAAAGATGAGTGCATTTTTTCAGATTGCTCCATTGGGATTTATTGCTGTTTAATTTCTATGCAGTATCACTAAGCATTTTGGTTAACCTCTCTAAACATTCAATAAAAAAAAGAATGATTTGTACAGTGCACTGAGCTAACATTTCTACTGAGCAAATAATAACAATATTAACTTTATTTACAGTGCAGTTTTCATACAATGTAGTCTGATTAAGTGCTTTTCAGTGGGATGAGGTGTAAGTATGAAAATAAAAGATAAAAAGCAAAATTAAATAAAGAGGTTTTGAGTTGGTGTTTAAAATTGTCAACTGAGTCTGCATTCTTTCTAGTTTTTCAGGTATTGAGTTCCACAGTTTAAGAGTGTGGTTCAGAAGAGCTGACCTGCCAATTATCTTTTGAGGGAGATAGTTGAAATTTAAGAGACTAACGGAAGAAGACCTGAGAGCTGGAACAGGATTATAAAATGAAAGCAATTCTGCAATGTACTCTGGTCCCAGACCATAGAGAGCTTCAAAACCAAGTAAAAGAAATTTAAAATCAATTCTAAAATATACAGGAAGCTTCTGCAAATATTCCTGAAGAATGACTACAATTTGGAGGACAGACATGTTATTTAGTTAACAGGAATTGACTGTTAGCTTGAACTGTGCAAGTCAATAGGAGAGAAAAAAAACCTTCCTGTAGTCAATTTTTTACAAAAAATCTCATTTCCTTTTAAAAGAAAGAGCTGTGGCATTTTATCCTGTGGCATTTTTTCCTCTTCAGACATGGGATTTCTATCATTTATCACAAGTGACAGATACAAGCACTCTGGACCCTAACTGAACGTGAATGTTGTCAGAAGATATTTGGTCTCATGCAAAGGCGTCCGCACCTCTGTTCATCTTCCGCTCGCCACTGGGTCTTCTTTTGCCAATGTGGCAGGATGGCTGGTGGGCAGACATAGGGGCAGATGGGAATTTCGCATACTGTACATATCACAGCAAACTGGAAGACAGTCACAACCAATCAGGGTTTCTCAGATTATTAGCTGCCGAAGCATCACACTGAATCTTTATCCATTTGACATCACTTGCTTGTATGTGCTACATGTAAGAATGAAACAATATTCTCAGTATTTCCCACTTCCCAACACAGACTCACATGCCTAAACACACACACACACACACACACACACACACACACACACACACACACACACACACACACACACACACACACACACACACACAAGCTATTAGCTACGTGGGTTCTGACCAAAGGGGAAAATGGTTGGAGTCGCTTAGTAATTTAGTGTTAGGTGTGTCAAAAATCAAGCTTATAAAAATTAGCAAAAATAGTGAAAGAAAGCTGTTAAAATTTATATATAAAAAAGATATCTTACAGAAAACACAATACTAGCTCTGTACTTATTCTTGTCCAGTGTGAACTCCTGTTGGCCCCTATTTCCCCCTCACTAAGGGCGATGATCACTTTTTTATTCAGCACTTGGGCATATCATCTTTAATTACCAACAACGTTAACTCACGACTACACATGAATTAGAATGATACATCCTACAATGTATTTACAGTCGTATTACAAAATAAACAAAAGAATCTACTTTAAATACAGTATACAACATATACACCTTTACACATCCCCATTACTGAAGAAATGGAGTATTCCATCGTATATGGCAGGAAAAGCACCATAAAGCCAACCTGAGCGCATCAGCTCGGTTTCGAACCCATTATGAGAACATACCAGGGAAGACATTGAAGTGTGTACACTTAGTGCAGCAATAGCAGAATGACAAGGCAATGGTTGTGTGTGTGTGTGTGAATGCACATGTGTAAGGAGAGCATTTACCAAGTGCTCTCCATCACACATACACATAAACACATACACAGAATTATACACACACATAGATGCACATAAAAACATACATGCACAGAGGCACACTCACAGACACACATGCACGTTCACGCATGCATTCACTCACAGAAAAACACACACAGACACATACACACATCCACAGAAGAGTACACGCACAGACGCACAAACACACACACACACACACACACACACACACACACACAGGCACACATACACACCAACTCACAGACACAGAAATATACATGCACAAAAAGACATAGAAACACACTGCAGACAGACAGACAAACACATACACACACACACACACACACACACACACACACACACACACACACACACCCCAACAGGCACACAGACACACCTCCTATAATGGTCGGTTGTTCAAAAGACATGCATTTAATCCTCAAGTGTTTCATTAATTCAGTTCCACAAAATAAAAAAAAACACAACTATATTTCATCCCTGTGAAAAACATCTCATAAATTCCATAACTAATGATATTACATTGCCATTAGGCATCAGAGTATGTGATGTGGATGCTGGAATTTAGTTACAGGGCACTGTGTTAAAATAGCTCTTAGGTTGCTTAACAGGTGAATAATCAATCATATATTTCAAAGCAAAGATTTAGAATTCTTCAAAAATTTTCATAGATTTCTCATATATTAATTTACAGAAACAAATGTTTGGAACTTATTTCTTTTTGAAAAGCCACATTAATCTGATTGCAATTTAATCTAACTGATTCAGCAATTAACTTTATTTGTCACATGTGCATCGAAACATTGAAACATACAGTGAGATGTGTAGTTTGCATCAATGACCAACACGATCCAAGGACATGGTGGGGACATCCCACAATGTCCAGCGCCAACATAGCATGCCCAAAGCTTACTAACCCTAATCTGTATGTCTTGGAATTTGGGAGGAAACTGAAGCACCTGGAGGAAACGGGGGGAATGTACAAATTCCTGCAGTGGGAACTGAACACGAGCTGCTGGCACTGTAAAACATTACACTACCTGTAACATTATTATACATAATGGATAACAGTTGCATTTTGTATAGAAATCCTCGATTAAAGTGAGACTTTCAGGCCATGCTCTCTCCTTGCTGCTGCCATTGGGTAGGAGGTACAAGAGCCTCAAATCCCCCACCATCAGGTTCTGGAATAGTTATTATCCTTTAACCGGCAGGCTCCTGAACCAGAGGGGATAACTTTACTCACCCCATTTCTCAACTGTTTCCACGACCTATGGACTCACTTTCAAGCATTCTTCATTTCATGCTCTCAATATTTATTGCTTGCTTATTTAATATTTTTTAAATCTTTTTTTGTACTTGTTGCCCTTTGAGGATAAATTGTCCATCCTGTTGGGTATGGTCTTTCATTGATTCTATTGAGTTTCTTGTATTTACTGTGAATGTCTGCAAGAAAATGAGCCTCAGAATTGTATATGGTGAAATATATGTACTTCGGTAATAAATTTACTTTTAACTTTGTTGAACTTTGATAACTGCCTTAAAGAGGCTGGCATAACTCTGCCAGAACTACAGAATATTTCTGATCCCCCTAACATTAAAACATTACTGTAGGAAGGTGAGTGGCAAACAGATGTGTGTACTCCATGTATGTTTGTCCACATTGATACCACATTGCATATATAATGCTTTGGCTTGGCTCAGGATAGTTTGCATGTTTGTTGACTCTTCAGAGTACTGACTGGAAGGAATTAATCACATGATGAAGAACCGTTGGTGCTTTTCCTTGGTTTTCCTAACACTGACTGTGTCCTTTCAGGCCTGAGGGAGTATCTTAGCGAAATAAATTTGTGAGTTAGACCTCCTGCAGCAGAAAATATTTGCAAATGGTCAGAAGGCAGGAAATGGCCTTTAATTAGCAACATCCCTTCAGGATATCACTGTTTGTGGCTATTTCCTCCTTTTTCACTCTACTGGATTTGAGCATTTATTCATTACAACATTCCAGATGCGTAATTTTTAGAAGGCGTTTTAAAATGTTAATGTCCTCAATAGAGTCAAGGTGCTATTAAAGTGAAAACTCTGATACGTGAAGTACTCTAATTATTTTAAGTATGCATAGAGAGCTGGAGAAATAAATAAGGGGCCCAAGATTTAATGCAGTACGGAGAATCTGCAGCAATGTACTGGGAATTAGCTGACCCGATGCTCAAACAGAGTGAATCAGAATCAGGTACAATCTGGCATATGTCATGAAACTTGTTTCACAGTAGCAGTATATTGCAATACATCGTAATAACTGTAAATTAATAGATATATACGACATATATAAATTAAGGTATATATATTTAATTAGTTTTTAGTGTGCATATATTTAATTAATTTATAAATACTATAAAGATAAGTAGTTAATATATAAAGATAAGTAGTGCAAAAAGAGAACAGATAGTGAGGTAGTGTATATGAGTTCATTGTCCATTCTGAAAGCTGATGGAGGAGGGAAAGAAGCTGTTCCTAAAACAATGAATGCATGTCTTCAGGCTCCTGACCCTCCTCCGCGATAGAGGCAATGAGAAGACGGCAACTCCCAAGGAGTTGTGGATCAGGAGGCAGTGATCATGATATGATTGAATTCATACTGCAGTTTCAGAGGGAGAAGCATAAGTCTCATGAATCAGTATTGCAATGGAATAGGGGGAATTACAGAGGCACGAGAGAGGAGTTTGCCCAGGTGGCTTGGAGGAGGATACTAGCAGGGATGATGGCAGAGCAGAGATGGCTGAAGTTTCTGGGATTAGTTCACAAAGCACAGGATAGATACGTCCCACAGAAGAAGAAGCTCTCAAAGGACAGGGGTACATGGAAAGTTACAGACTGCATAAAAGTGAAAGAAAGGGCATATAAGATTGCAAAAGTGAGTGGGAAGCTGGATGATTGGGAAGCTTTTAAAATCCAATGAAAGACAACTAAGAAAGCTATAAGAAGGGAAAAGATGAACTATGAGGGCAAATTAGCCAATAATATTGAGAGAGATTGCTGAAGAGATAACAGATGTATTGGTCATAATCTTTCAAGAATAATTTGATTCTGGCATGGTCCCAGAAGACTAGAAGATTGCAAATATCACTCCACGCTTTAAGAAGGGAGGAAGGCAAAAGAAAGGAAATTATAGGCCAGTTAGCTTAACCTCAGTGGTTGGGAAAGTGTTAGAGTCTACTAGTAAGGATAAGGTTTTGGGGTGCTTGGAGACAAATGATAAAATAAGTAAAGGGAAATAAAGGGAAATCCTGCCTGACAAATCTGTTAGAGTCCTTCGAAGATTTAACAAGCAGGGTGGCAATGGATGTCATTTACTTAGATTTTCAGAAGGCATTTGATAAGGTGCCACACATGAGACTGCTTAACAAGATAAAATCCAATGGTGTTACAGGAAAGGTACCGGCATGAATAGAGGAATGGCTGACAGGCAGGAGGCAGCAAGTAGGAATAAAGGGGACATTTTCTGGTTGGCAGCCAGTGTCTAGTGGTGTTCCTCAGGGGTCAGTATTGGGACCACTACTTTTCATATTGTTTGTCAAAGATTTGAATAATGGAGTTGATGGTTTTGTGCCAAAGTTTGCAGATGATACAAAGATGGGTGGAGGGGTAGGTAATGCTGGGGAAGCAATAAGATTGCAGCAGGACTTACACAAACTGGAAGAATAGGCAAAAGAGTGGCAGATGGAATAGAGTGTTGGGAAATGTATGATAATGCATTTTGCTAAAAAGAACAATAGTGCAGACTATAATCAAAATGGGGAGAAGGTTCAAACATCAGAGGTGCAGGGGGACTTAGGAGTCCTCGTGCAATACTTCTAGATGGTTAATTTATAGGTTGAGTCTGTAGTAAAGAAGGCAAATGCAATGTTGGCACTTATTTCAAGGGGAATATTTTATAAAAGCAAGAAGATAATGCTGAGCCTTTATAAGACATTAGTCAGGTTGCACTTTAGAGTATTATCAACAGTTTTCCACCCCATATCTCAGAAGGGACATAGTGTCATTAGAAAGAGTCCAGAGGAGGTTCATGAGAATGATTCTGGGAATGAAGGGGTTAACATATAAGGAGTGTTTTGCAGTTTTGGGCCTGTACTCACTGGAATTTAGAAGAATGCATGGGGATATCACTGAAACCTACTGAACGTTGAAAGGACTACATAGGGTGGATATGGAGAGGATGTTTCCTGTGCTGGGGGCTATCCAGAACTAGAAGGCGCAGCCTCAAAATTGAGGGACAAACTTTTAGAACAGAGGTAAGGAGGAATTCTTTTAGCCTGAGTAGTGAAATCTGTGGAATGCTCTGCCACAGGCTGTGGTGGAGGCCAAGTCCATGGGTATAGTTAAGGCAGAAGTTGATAGTTTCCTGATTGGTTAGGGCACTAAAGGATATGGCAAGAAGGAAGGTATATGGGGTTGAGTGCGATTTGGGATCAGCCATGATGGAATGGCGGAGCAGATTTGATGGGCTGAATGGCCTAATTCTGCACCTATGTCTTATGGTCTTATGGTCTGGTATGTTTATATTTTCATTGAAAGATGTCCAGTAAAATCCTATTATGAATGAGGAACAGTTGTATTTGAAATCCCTGTGCATTCTTTAACAAAAAAGATTCAGATGGCCGAGAGGGGAATTGGGTTATTTGTCCCATTTCCTCATCTATTATGCCAAAATGAAGGAGAATTGGTATCAGTCTGGGAAAATCCTAAAACCCAATGAAGAGAAAGTTGTCCTGTGAGAAGAACCTCGGTAAAATTGAACTGTTTTCACAAAAATGTAGAAGACTGAAAGATCACCCAATTAAAATATGTATAATTTTACAGACGAAGCATAGGTACAAGAGATTCTGCAGAACAACACACATAAATGCTGTGAGGAGAATAAACAGTCGATATTTCGGGCTGAGGCCCTTCATCAGGTATGAAAATAATTGTATCTATTCTCATTGTCAATGTTCTGTGGGAAACTGAACTAGCAGGGGAGAAATGAAAAAAGAAAGTTAACAGATCGGTTTTTGCAGGAAAAAGTTGAGAGTTGATTTTATGAGTTGTAAACATGAGATTCTGCAGATGTTGGAAATCCAGAGCAACACATTCAAGCTTGCTGGAAGAATTCACCAGCTCAGGCAGCAACATTGGAGGGTGATAAAGAATCAAAATTTTGAGTCAAGAGCTTTCATCAGGACTCCTGAACTTCTAAACTTTGTGGACTCTTAGCAGCTAAGTATCTTCAAGGTTGAGATTCTTGGGAGGAAACCTGAGAGAATCAGAAGGGTTCAGTGCAAATTAGTTAATTGTTTACAAAGGGCATGATCAGCCCTTAAGGAGTCGGAGAGGCATAACATTATATAGCACAGAAACAGGCCCTTCGGCCCAACTAATCCATGCTGACCACTGTGCTTTCTTGAGCAAGTTCCATTTACCCTAGACCCTAGACTAGTGTTTCCCAACCATTTTTAGCCCAATGCCACCCCCGCAAACTCTTTCATACTTGTCAACGCCCCCCAAGGTACCTTCGCACTTGCCAATGCCCTTCTTAGGCAAAATATAGTTTACATCATCCCCATAGTGTAAAAAACACATCTACCATATGCCTACATGAGAAAAATGATTCTGCTTCAATTTTTTATTTGTCTTTATACATAGCTTACACAAGCGGTGTGCTGTACAGCAGCTTCAATATCATTGTGATCCTTGAGCTTGATGGTTTTTAAGCAAGAGTTGAAATACTTGGTTCAAGTTGAGACAACAAAAGCTTTTAAGTAACTGCGCGTAAAATGTCCAAGCGTTTTCTGTTCTTTGTAAGTATGTGGTTCACTGCTCTGAAGCTTCTTTCAACAACGTAGGAGGATGGAAATGCAATGAAGAGCAGTTTAGCTCTTCTCCAAAGACCAGGAAACTTTGTATGACAGTATAACCACATATCACAAAAGCCGACATTTTTGAAAAGAATTTTTGCTTCTTCTTCATTCTGAATTTCGATAATTTCTTCTTACAAGCTCTCTTCCTGTTCTTTCACCATGCAAAGAAATAGGTTAATTACCCAGTCTAGAATTTCCAGAACATTCAAATCCTTGAATCAATTCTGAAAATCCTTCTTCAGTGACTGCAGGTGTAAGCAGTACTCTTGTAGATGACCATCTGTGAAAGAGAATGCCATACTTTCCATGCAGGGAAACTGTGAGAACATTCTTCTTCCAATGTTTTGTTTATATATTTCCAATTTTCCAATAAAAGTAGACACTGCAGTTTTTGCCTGGAATAAATTGAAATTTATTCCAGTTTCATATTTAGAATGATCATTTTGTCATACAGTTCAGCTAGGTATGTCACATATTCACTTGGAAGTTCAAACCTGTTTCTCAGGTTCTTGTAAAAATTGCTGGTGAACGCAGCAGGCCAGGCAGCTTCTATAGGAAGAGGTACAGTCGACGTTTCGGGATGAAACCCTTCATCAAGACCAGCAATTTTTATGTGTGTTGCTTGAAATTCCAGCATCTGCAGATTTCCTCGTGTTTGCATTCTCAAGCTCTTGTTGGCTTTAAGCAAAAATTCAACCACAGTGTCAAAAAGATCAAAGGTATATTTTAAGCAGTAGCTTTTTAACAGCCAACACACTTCAGTGTGAAAAGCAAGCATTCAAATTCTTCATTATTATCTTGGTATAACTAGCAAAATATTCTGCTAATTAATAGATGAGCTTCAATTTTGTTGATAGCAGATTTTACAAGAGTCATGCTTGAAAAAAGTTCCTGGCTGAGGTTTTTGGCTGTGAGATGTTGACAATGAATTACACAATGGATTGCAAACGGACTTGAAATTTCTTTTTTCATAAATGCTACTAAACCAGCATGGTAACCTGTCAGATATGGTGCTCCATCTGTTGTGCAAGAAATCGTGCTCCTAATTGGAATACTTTTTCTCTCAGTATACATTTCATTGTAGATTGATTCTCCATTGATATTTGTTTTCAGCTATTTACAAAAGAGAAACTCTTCATAAACCTTTAATTTTTGATGAACTGTACATATGCCATTAGCAATGCCTCATTGTCTCGCACAGTTGACTCACCCAGTTGTATCCAAAATGGTGCTTTTTGTTGCTCTGTGCATAGTTGATTCTCAATGCCTTCACTCATTTTGTCAATACGACGAGCTATAGGGTTATTACTCAGAAGAATTGATTTTAAAATGTTGGTATCCATTTTAAGAACAGTGGTGAGCACTTCTGAGACACCAGGCATTATTAATCTTTCATCAATTGTATGAGATTTTTCACACTTTACTATCATTTTGGAAATGTTATAAGAAGCAATCAGACCATTATTAAGGTTATTTTTAGCTTTCCTAGCAGGTGTCTCAAGTGAAAGACGATGCAACTTATTCCATCTTCTGGAACTGAGTAATAACATAAGTAGCCTTTTCAAGGTATCTTTTACAGAAGTGTTCCTGCAATCTTGATGGTTTTGTGGCTTCATTAGACAGCACAGTATTACAAATAAGACACATGGGGTGTTGCTGGTCTGACAGGAATGGAATAAAACTATACTCCAGGTATGTAACATTGTATTGACACATTTTCTATAGTTCCTGTTTCTTAGCAGGATTAGAATTCAAGGCTTCACCCTTCAGACATAAAGATCGTACCATTCATATTTATCCATCATAAGCAAGGCTAAATTAAAGTTAAAAATTAACACACCTGAGAATGCCTATTGGACGTTGATGATGGCAATAAGTTGATACATATAGAAACATAAAAACATAGAACAATGGCATGCAGAGGAAGAGTGAGGCAAAGATGAAGACAATCACAGCAGCAAAAATTATGTTGAGAAGGATTCAAATTGGAATCTGAATGTTAGTCAAGACAGAGCTGGTGTTTGGCAAGCTACCTGTATATAATTCCAGTTAGCACGATTGACAAATCACGTAAGGTCTCATAATCCCCAAAAATCGTTCTTGAAAGTACATATGAAGCTGAAGTTGCTTTGAACATCTCAAGAGGAATCCTTGGGTCAGCATGTGAAGCCATTCGAGCAGGTGGTGGATGGTCCTATGAGCAGCTGGTGCATATCGCATCCTGGTTATGCAACACTGACATCAGGTAGATAATCTCTGAAGAGTATTGATAATGGCTGGGGCCACCCGTCTTGTAAAGAAACTGCCCAGAAGAAGGCAATGGAAAATCACTTCTGTAGAAAAATTTCCCAACAACAATCATGTTCTTGGCAAGATAAAGATCACCCACATCATACAACATGGCATATAACAAACGAATGGACCTGGGAAAAAGACGTTCTGTCCTATCTATGCCCATGATACTACTATAAAACTCTATAAGGTGACCCTCAGTCTCTTATTCTCCAGGGAAAATAGTGGCAGCTTATCCAGATTCTCCTTCTAACTCAAGCCCTCCAGTCCCAGCAACATCCTTGTGAATCATTTCTGCTCCCTCTCCAGCTTAGTCACATCCTTAATCAGTGGTAGTGATGACTGTGCCTGCTCCTGCTTCTCATGTTCAATATTTCTATATCACCTGGGGGTCAATTCTGATTGCTGAGACTTCATCCATCTCAGGTCTGAAGAAACAGTTGCAGAAAGGATGAGGAGGACGAGGACATTTCTCACACGAAGGAGTTCATCCTGTGCCAACATCAGGCCATCGCACTATTCGGGAGGCATTGTGATTCATGTGTAGAAAACAGCAAGTTCAAGAACACATCTTATTGAACACCTAATAATACAACCACACCAGTGTTCCTTTTGATGCAATCTTGGCATCCCAAACACCATAGCCTGAGGTTATTTAAACTACCGCTGTCAATACCTGTCACCCCAATACCCCAGTTGGCTTCCAGTCCTCATCACCTTTGTAGCCTTTTCTAGTCTACATAATTCTCTGAAATAACTGTGTTCTTCTTCTGGCTTCATTGCCACCTCCAAGTTTAAGACCTTAAGACTACAAAATATAGGAGCAAATCAAGTCATTCGGCCCATCAAGTCAACTGCATTCCACCATAGCTGATTTATTTCCCCTCTCAATCCCATTCTCCTGCCTTCTTTCCGTAACCTTTGATGCCCTTAATCAAAAACCTATCAACATCTGCTCTAATATACCCGATCTATATATACTCAATACCTTTAAGCATACCCAAATAAACAAGAAATAAAGCATTTGAAAATTATCCAGTTTTAAGATGTTATTAGATCATCATTAAAATTGCTGTGAAGAAGACTACAAGTGGAAACTTAGACACTGAACCAAAGTCACCAAGGTCCCGAGATTAATTTTAATGACACTCCTAATTCCTCTTGATATAATGTTATGTACTCGGTCTGATACTTCAAGAATCAAGATTGTTTAATTTCATTTCCAGTACACAAGTGTAAAGGAGAATTAAATAATTGTCACTCTGGATCTCATGCAGCACAAAAAAAAAACACAATAAGATAAAGAACGCAATAAAGTGATGCTCCACTTTAAGGTGTTTGTACATAAGGTGACTCTTACAGGAAATGATAGAGTACTGGTAGTGACGGGTGTGGAGGGGTGGGTTAGTGCGTAGAGGTGTTAATCAGCCTTATTGCACTGAGAGCAGTAAGCGCAAAGGAGGGGGGGCTGGCGGTTTTGGTAAATAACAGACGGTGCAATCCTGGGCATATTACGATCAAGGAACGGGTCTGTAGCCCGGATATTGAACTTTTTGCTGTTGGACTCCGGCCATATTATTTGCCGAGGGAAATCTCGCATGCAATTGTGGTTGTTGTGTACATCCTTCCCTCTGCCAACCCGATGTCGGCATGTAACATCATTTACACCGCCATAGCCAAATTACAAACCCAGCACCCGACTGCCCTCATTACCATCTCAGGTGACTTCAACCAGGTTACCATGGCTAGAACACTGCTCAACTTCACGCAGTATGTGAGCTGTACAACCAGAGGGGAGAGGACTCTGGATTTGATGTACGCTAACGTTAAGGATGCTTACAGCTCCTCTCCCCTCCCCCCACTGGGAGGTCAGATCACAACCTGGTGCATCTAAAACCCTGCTACGTGCCTCTGGTGAAGAGTAAACCAGCAACCTCGAGGACAGTGAGGAAATGGTCGGAGGAGGCTTATGAGGTGCTCCAGGGTTGTTTTGAAGTGATAGGCTGGCAGGCACTCTGTGAGCCACATGGAGAGGATATTGATGGGCTCACAGAATGCATCACTGATTACATCAACTTCTGTGTGGACTGCAATGTTCCGACAAGAACTGTCCTTTGTTATTCAAATAACAAGCCATTGGTGACAAAGGACATTAAGGACATCCTGAACGCTAAAAAGAGGGCGTTTACAGATGGAAATAGGGAGGAACTGAGGGCAATACAGAGGGACCTGAAAGCCAGGATCAGGGAGGCTAAAGACAGGTACAGGGGAAGCTTGAGTGGAAACTCCAGCAGAACTACATGAGAGAGGTCTGGAGGGGGATGAGGACCATCACTGGGTTCCGGAAAACTAGCAACAGAGGAGCTGAGGGCAGTGTGGACAGGGCCAACGTACTTAACCTGTTCTTTAACAGATTTGACATTGTGACTCCTGCCCATCTCCCACACGAGCCATCTGTTGTCGGCCCCCAATCAACACATGTTCCACTCTCCCCTCCTACCCCTCCTCACAGTCCCCCACCCTGCTATCATGACTATACCCCTCCCCCACACAAAACCACCACGGTGGGCTTCACAGCTGAACAGGTGAGAAGACAGCTGAAACGTCTCAACCCAAGCAAAGCTGCAGGACCGGATGGTGTCAGTACCAGGGTGCTCAAAGCCTGTGCCCCTCAGCTATGTGGAGTACTTCACCATGTCTTCAACCTGAGCCTGAGGCTCCGGAGGGTTCCTGTGCTGTGGAAGATGTCCTGCCTCGTCCCTGTGCCGAAGACGCTGCGCCCCAGCGGCCTCAATGACCACAGACCTGTGGCATTGACCTCCCACATCATGAAGACCCTGGAGAGACTTGTTCTGGAGCTGCTCCGGCCTATGGTCAAGCCACATTTAGATCCCCTCCAGTTCGCCTACCAGCCCCGACTAGGAGTTGAGGATGACATTGTCTACCCGCTGAACCGTGTCTACGCCCACCTGGACAAGCCAGCGAGCACTGTGAGGGTCATGTTTTTTGACTTCTCCAGTGCGTTCAACACCATCCGCCCTGCTCTGCTGGGGGAGAAGCTGACAGCGATGCAGATAAATGCTCCCCTGGTGTCATGGATTCTTGATTACCTGACTGGCAGACCACAGTACGTGTGCTTGCAACACTGTGTGTCCGACAGAGTGATCAGCAGCACTGGGGCTCCACCGGGGATTGTCTTGTCTCCCTTTCTCTTCACCATTTACACCTCGGACTTCAACTACTGCACAGAGTCTTCTCATCTTCAGAAGTTTTCTGATGACTCTGCCATAGTTGGATGCATCAGCAAGGGAGATGAGGCTGAGTACAGGGCTACAGTAGGAAACTTTGTCACATGGTGTGAGCAGAATTATCTGCAGCTTAACATGAAAAAGACTAAGGAGCTGGTGGTAGACCTGAGGAGAGCTAAGGTACCGGTGACCCCTGTTTTCATCCAAGGGGTCAGTGTAGACATGGTGGAGGATTACAAATACCTGGGGATACGTATTGACAATAAACTGGACTGGTCAAAGAACACTGAGGCTGTCTACAAGAAGAGTCAGAGCCGTCTCTATTTCCTGAAGAGACTGAGGTCCTTTAACATCTGCTGGTCGATGCTGAGGATGTTCTACGAGTCTGTGGTGACCAGTGCTATCATGTTTGCTGTTGTGTGCTGGGGCAGCAGGCTGAGGGTGGCAGACACCAACAGAATCAACAAACTTATTCGTAAGGCCAGTGATGTTGTGGGGATGGAACTGGACTGTCTCACGGTGGTGTCTGAAAAGAGGATGCTGTCTAAGCTGCATGCCATCTTGGACAATGTCTCCCATCCACTACATAATGTACTGGGTGGGCACAGGAGTACATTCAGCCAGAGACTCATTCCTCCAAGATGCAGCACAGAGCGTCATAGAAGGTCATTCTTGCCCGTGGCCATCAAATTTTACAACCCCTCCCTTGGAGGGTCAGACACCCTGAACCGATAGGCTGGTCCTGGACTTATTTCATAATTTACTGGCATAATTTACATATTACTATCTAACTATTTATGGTTCTATTACTATTTATTATTTATGGTGCAACTGTAAAGAAAACCAGTTTCCCCCTGGGATCAATAAAGTATGATTATTACTATGCTTGGAGAAAGTAACTGTTTTTGAGTCTGGTGGTCCTGACGTGGATGCTATGTAGCCTCCTCCTTGACGTGAGTGGGACGAACAGTCTATAAACAGGATAGGTAGGACCCTCCATGATGTTACTGGCCTTTTCTCAGTACTTTTCTGTATGTACAGTATGTCCTTGATGCTGGGTAGGCTGGTGTGGTGATGCATTGGACAGTTGTAGGACCTTCCTCTCCACATAGTGCAATTTCCTTACCTGTGATGCAGCTTGTTAGGATGCCACTTTCAGTTGTACCAGGGACAGGCATCTTATTGAAACCTATTGAATGTTGAAAGGCCTCAACAGAGGGGATGTGGAGAGGATGTTTGCAAACATCAAAGAGCAGAGGACACACCCTCAGAATAGAAGGGTGTCCATTTAGAACGGAGATGAGGAGGAACTTCTTTAGCCAGAGAATGGTGAATCTGTGGATTTTGTCGCCTGAGGCAGCTATGGAGGACAAGCCATTTAACGCAAAGGGTGATAAGATTCTTAATTAGTCAGGGCATGAATGGATATGGGAGAAGTCAGGAGATAGAGGCCGAGAGGGAATTGGATCAACCATGATAAAATAGCGGAGTAGATTCAATGGGCCAAATAGCTTAATTCTGCTCCTATATCTTACGGTCTCAATAATCAGATCCACAGAAACTTTAATCTGAAAAATATTACACACACTTCAGTGGATCATTGTGCAAGACCAATGGGAAGAACTTCTTCAGCATGTTTTCGTCTTTCATACTTTAACCCTTCTTTAACATTATTCATTCTATTGTGAGAATGTTCCACATATCTATCTAACTATCAGTGCCAGAATATTGTTAAAATTGCTCCTGAATCTTCTGAAAGTATACATCCCATCATATACAGCAGGAAGACAAGTCCTGAAAGAATCTTCATAAAATTTTTGAAAATCACTTTTTATGCCAAGAAAATAATTTTATTTTTCTGTATGAAAATAAAAAAAGGAAAATATAGTTTAAGAAAATGTAATTTACAGACCATCAGAAAAGAGAACATGGAACATAGAACATTAACAACAGGAATTCTGCAGATGCTGGAAATTCAAGCAACACACATAAAAGTTGCTGGTGAACGCAGCAAGCCAGACAGCATCTCTAGGAAGAGGTGCAGTTGACGTTTCAAGCCGAGACCCTTCGTCCTGAAACGTCCACTGCACCTTTTCCTAGAGATGCTGCCTGGCCTGATGCGTTCACCAGCAACTTTTATGTGTGTAACATAGAACATTACATTACTCGCCATCAAGGACTTATATGCAGAACGGTGCTGGAGAAGGAACAGTGACATCATGAAAGATCTTACCCACCCTGCTCAGGGGCTGTTCAATAGTTCAATAGTTCCATTTAATATCAGAGAATGTATACAAAATGTAGGGAACATCCTTTCAAAACAGAGATGCAGAGTAATTTCTTTAGCCAAAGGGTGGTGAACTTGTGGAATCTGTTGCCACATGCAGCAGTGGAGGCCAGGTCGTTGGGTGTGTTTAAGGCAGAGATTGATAGGTTCTTGATTGGACATGGCATCAAAGGTAACAGGGAGACCAGGGAGTGGGGCTGAGGAGGAGAAGGAAAATGGATCAATCATGATTGAATGGCGGAGCAGACTTGATGGGCCAGATGGCCTAACTCTGCTCCTTTGTCTTATGGTCTAATATACAACCTGAAATTCATACTCCCTGCAGACAACCTCAAAACAGAAGAAAACCTCCGTAAGAATGAATGACAGAAAAAACGTAAGAACCCCAAAGCTTCCATGCACAAGCAGCAGCAAAAGCATCAACCCTACCCCCTTGCCATCCCCCACTTATTCTAGAATAAAACATCAGCATTCCCACCACCCACCTTGCAAGCAACAGCAAAGCCCTCAGAGAGAGACCATGGCCCACAGTACAACAAAAACTAACTGTTCACTCGAACATTTCGACATCCCACAGCTTCTCTGTCTCACTAACCACGGAGAGACAGATATCACTCCTTCCACAGTGAGAGGAAGATCATGTGGCCTGCTTCCACCGGGGAGGAGGCTAGGTAGCATCTACGTCAGGTCTTCCAGGCTCAAAAACAATAACCTTCCCCAAGCAGTAAGGCTGATCAACACTTCGACCCACTAACCCACCCCTCCACACCCCCAACCACCACTAATTTATCATTTCCTGTCAGTCACCTTATGTACAGACACTCCTGTGCCTAATGTCACTTTATGGACATACAATCAATCTATGTATGTTAGCTATCTGATGGATCCATATTTAATGTGTTTATTTACTATTGTGTTCTTTGTTGTGTTTTCTTTGGTGCTGCATCAGATTCGGAGTAACAATTATTTTGTTCTCCTTTACACTTGTGTACTGGAAATGACATTAAACAATCTTGAATCTTACAAGATTAGTGTCAGGGATTAATAACTTTTCACAAAGTGGACTGATGGAGTGGCGTAGCCTGTCATTATTGCTTGCATATGCTCGTTGGTTATGTCTGGGAAGTAACCAAATGAGATATAAATAAGCACAAAAGTGAAATGTAAAAGTAGAATAATGGATAAGGGAATGCTGGAATCATTACAGACCGGAGGAAGTCATTCCCACTCACCACGCAGACAAGAGTATTCCCAGATGATGATAGAGAGAAAATGGGTCCAGAGGGTGGAGATTCTCTGTGAGCAGACCCCAGCAGATCATCACATTACATTTATTATAAATGTTCTGCTCTTTAAAATCTCAGTTCTAAGACAGTCAAAAGCACTAACAATGTTCTCTTAAATCTCTACCATACTATATTCTGCGTTCGATTTCCTTTTCACCACCTCAAAGTACTTATGTATGACGTGATCAGACTAGATGGGAGACAAACAGAAGATTTTTTTTAACTGTAACTTGGTACACATGAGAACAATAAAATGACAGCATCATCTATCAGTTTATTACAGTCATGTGTATCAAGTTACATCGGAGTGAGGGAGGAAGAGAGGTGACTTGATAGAGGTATACAAGATGATAAGAGGTACAGATCGAGTGGACAGCCAGAGGCTTTTTCCCAGGCCTCTGAGAGGACATAATTTTAAGAGATTGGAGGAAAGTATGGGGGAGATGTCAGAGGTCATTTTTTTTAACATAGGGTATGGTGGGTGCATGGAATGCTCTGCTAAGGGGAGGTGGAAGAGGCAGATATATCAGAGACATTTAAGAGACTCTTAAATGAGACACATGGATAAGAGAAAAATGGATCACTTGGCAGGAGGGAAGGGTTAGATTGATGTTGGAGAAGGTTAAAAGGTCAGCACAAAATTGAGGGCCGAAAGGCCTGCACAGTGCTGTACTCACAAACATGGCTCTACTGCCATGAGGAATGCTCACTACTTTCTCCCTCACCTGCACATTGGTAAATACGACGTCTTGTTTGTGCTTCACTAAAGCGACGTCATACCACAGAAGAATGGCCATGAAGAAAATTGATATGGAAGATTTGCAAGGTCAAGTCAATTTGGAAGATAAAGGAAACCAATAATGATTCCAGCGTGAAAGAAATGGCAGGTCTGGAGGACACATTGATGAAAACCACTTCAAGAAGAACATGAACTTGACAGCGAGGCTGACGGACTTTCAGCCGGATCACCTCCTCTGAAAAAAAAACTCCACAAGTTCGCAACCAACAACCTGGTATTTTCCAAAATCCTGCCACTTCCTTCTTCCTCAGAACCACAAAGAAAACTTCTGCCAAATTCGAGGAAATCTGCAAATGCTGAAAATTCAAGCAAAACACATAAAATGCTGGTGGAACGCATCAGGCCAGACAGCATCCATAGGAAGAAGCACAGTCGAAGTTTTAGGCTGAGACCCTTCGTCAGGACTCATAAAAAATAAGAGCAGGCAGAAGACCAGAGCGAGGTGTCCATGAAGAGGAGGAAGGTTGAAGACGGGAGAAGGGGTCATCCGTGGAGGTGGGAGAGTCCTTGTTGAAGAAGTAGGCTCGAAGACGGAGCTGGCGGAAGAAGAGTTCAGCGCCATGGTGCATGCAGAACTCGCTGAGGTGTGGGCGAAGGGGGACAAAGGTAAGGCCCTTACTGAGGATAGAGCGCTCTGCCTCAGAGAATTGAAGGTTGGAGGGGATGGTAAGGACCCAGCATGGATGAGAGCTGGGAGCAGAGGGGGGAGGGGGAGGGAGGCTGGTAGTGTCAGTGGAGAGGGGAGGGTTGGGGTGAGAGGAAGATGGAGCCTCTGAGAGTCCAGGAGCTGATTATGGGATCTGAGGGAGATGGGGTTGCAGAGTGGTGGTGGGGGAGGAGGAGACGGGAGTCACAATAGCAGCACATAAAGACCCGGCCTGGAGTTCAAGGCTGGAGGTTGTGCAATCGCTTTGAAGGTGTCCATGGTCGTTGATGGTGCTGGAGTCCGGGCTTTGAATATGCCCTGGGTTAGTAGAGCCACCGAGATCGATGGCGGGGGCCGCAATCTGAAGTACATGCCTGCTAGCATTAGAGCCAGCAGGCTCTGGGATCTGCAGATGGAAGATCTTGTGATCTTTGCCTAACATGACAAAGTCAAAGAAATGGCGATTGCACACTTGGATCCGATGGAGGATGAAATAACAGGCAGGTCCATTACAAACGGCGAAGAAAGTGTCCCGGATGTGTGGAAGGGACTTGGATAGGGACGCCAGGTACCTCCTCATAGTGGAGAATGTCACTGTCAGAGCTCGATGGGAGAAACAATGGGAGGCAGAGTCAATAAAATGTGAGTACCTGGGATCCTCAGAAGGTCCAAATTGAGAGGCTCGAAAACAAATCCTGAGGCCAACTGGAGTAAGTTGGCAGTGGAGACACATTCCAAGGAAGGATATATGGCTGTAGTAGCGGGTCTGGGTCAAAATGTGGTCGAAAAGTTGAAGAACCGAAGAAATTATAGATGGGGAGCAGTGAGAGAGGATTTCACTAAACTCCCGTCGAAGAGAAGATTTAAACTTCTTCAGTGTAGGCATTACTGGAAGCAGCTTCGCAGTGGTTAATTTAAAAACGCAAACACGAGGAAATCTGCTGATGCTGGAAATTCAAGCAAAACACACAAAATGCTGGTGGAACGCAGCAGGCTAGGCAGCATCCATAGGAAGAAGCACAGTTGATGTTTCTGCCGAGACCTTTTGTCAGGATAAATTCATTGTTTCATCCTGTAGCGTAAGGGCGGCATGGTAGCATAGCACGTAGTACCCTGATTTACGGCACCAACAATTACGAGACGGGGTTCAGTTCCCACTGCTGTCCATAAGGAATTTGTACCTTCTCCCCATAACCACGTGGGTTTCCTCCGGGTGCTCCACATTCCAAAGATGTTCCAGTCAGGGTCAGTGAGTTGTGGGCGTGTTGTGTTGGCACCAGAAGCATGGCGATATTTATGGGCTGCCCAGCACAATCCTCGATGATTTTATTTCACGCAAGTGATGGATTTCACTGTATGTTCTTATGTACATGTGAGAAAAATAAAGTTAATCTGATCCTTGATCTTGCTCCCTGAGTTTGTTTTTCATTGATTACCCTATTTATTTCAACCTTTTTCACTTTCCCAGTCACAGCGGCAACAAATATGAGGTCCTTCTCCCATCCAATGATTTCCAATTTCCTGAATGTGATGAGTTCCTTTTCGTCAATGCTGATCAGCCCCTCAAAATCCAGTCTTACTGAGATAGTGCAATGTTCCTCCACTTCTTCCTTTGTTGCCATCAAATTCCCACAGAATTGATTCTTGCACTGAACAACTTCAGATGACTCCAGTGCACACACACAAAATGTTGGAGGCACTCAGCAAGTCAGGCAGTATCGATGGAAATGAATAAACAGTCGAATAAGAAGATGGGGCAGAGGGAAAGGGGGACAAACTGGAAGGCAATAGGTGAGAGCAGGTGAGCGGGAAGGTAGGTGGCCGAGTCTCCACTTCCTTTAAATAGATGTTCAAGTTTAATTGTCATTCAACTACAGTATACCCACGAATGCAACCAAACAAAACAGTGTTCCTCTGGGGCCATGGTGCAAAACACAGAACCACAGTCACAGACAGCACACAATGCATAGGGCACATATAATTACGATAGTAGAAAAGCAGAGTTACAAAAAATATATTAAAAAATAATATAAACCAAGTCCGTGAGTGTCGTGGCCTGCAGACTGATAGTGCATGGATGTTCATGTGTGAAGGTCCTGATGTGTGAAGCTGTGTGGGCCCTGGGCTATGTGTGTCCCTTAGTTAAATAATGAGAACATTCTTTGTTCCAGTCCCACTTCTCCCTCATTATCACTTTCTATTTCAAAGTTCAGAAAGTTCAAAGTAAATTTATTATCAAAGTAAATAAGTGTCCACCTTATACTATCCTGAGATTCATTTTCTTGTGGGCAACCAGAGTAAATAGAAAGAAACAATGATAAATCACACATGGACAGAGATGGATAAACAATCAATGTGCAAAAGACAACAAACTGAGCAAATATAAAAAGAAAATATAGTAATAATAATAATAATACATGAATATAAAACATATAAGTATCTGGGATATCAACAAGCAAAGAAAATATATCATAGTGCAATAAAGGAAAGATTTTTAATAGAATTTACTTCAAGGCTTAAAAAATATCTGCCAAACAGGGCTCAATGGTAAAAACTATAACACTTTCGCAATACCTATATCAACACATTCTTTTGGCATAATATCTTGGTCAGAAATTGATCTGGAAAATTTAGAAAGAAATATAAGAACTGAAATAACAAACTTCAGAAAACATTGTGTACATTTGAATGCGCTTAGATTTACACTTCCGAGGACAAAAGGGGGAAGAGGAATAACAGACATTAAAAATCTACGCTACAGTCAGATAAATCTTCTAACGAAAACAGGATTCAGCACTCCACATGAGCATATGCAATTCTGGTAAGAAGGACACAACACTAGATTTAAATGAGAGCACAGCCCAGGAAAATTAAGACATTATCACTAGTGAAGAAAAAATTAACCAAAGAAAGAGCATGACCCTCCATGGAAGACATCCCTATGATCAGCGCAGACTGAATGTCGACAAGGAAGTGTCGAGCGGCTGGCTCAGAGTTGGAGACCTCTTCCCAGAAACAAGGAGTTCCTTGTGGCAATACAAGACCAGGTGGTTAACACAAAAAAAATATCAAAAATCCATAATAAAAGACCAACAAATTCAAAATGATAAATGTAGAACTTGCCAAGGAAAAGTAGAAACAATCCAACACATTACAAGATCCTGTAGAAGTTTAACACAATCTGATTACTTATACAGGCACAATCAAGTGGCAAACATCATTCACAAAGATCTTGCTTTAAAATGCAAACTCAGAAAATAAATTATACCTTACTATGAGTATAAGTCTGATCTAGTTTTAGTCAGAATATCACAAATTATATTACGACCGATCCGTTATTACAGATAGGGCAATCTATAATAACCATTCAGATATAATAATACAGGATAAACAAGCACTACACAATAGCATTGAACAATTAGGGCTATGCAACAATATCAATGTAAACCTTCAGAAAGCCACAATACTAAACACCACTAGAATGGTCCAAAAGTTCCTAGTAATTGAGTAATAACTGTTTCTGAACCTGGTGGTGTGGGATTTGAGGCTCCTATACCTCCCTCCTGATGGCAGCAGTGAGAAGACAGCATGTCCTGGGTAGTGGGGGTAGATGGACTCTTTTTCTCCATTCTGTTATGTAACACTGAGCTTCCAGATGCCAATTACTTTATTTTTTTCCCACCCTGAGCTCGTAGCCCTTGTACTTTACATTGACTCCATTAATGCTCATTATCTCAAGCAACATCATCGCAGTTTTTTGAAGTGCCATGATATTGCTGCATCATTGTGTGGTATGGAAGCTGCAAGGCATCAGACCGGAAGATCCTACAGAGCATAGTAGAAACTGCCGGAATGATCACCGGGGTCTCCCTCCCCCCTATGTGTGACATTTACCAGAAGCATTGTATACGAAGGGCCCAAAGAATTGCTGAGGATCCCTACCGCCCACCCCACAATCTCTTTGACCCACTATCATCAGGAAGGACATGCTGGAGCATCAAGACTAGGACTACCAGACTGCGCAACAGTTCCTTCTCTCAGGCTGTGAGACCAATGACTACCCTGCCACAATCGAGGTCTTGTCACTAGGATAGCAATTTGTTTACTGTTGACTGTATTGTTTACTGCTTACCTGTTCTGCACACTACATGCTTTTTGAATTAGTTATGGTAACATTTTGTTTTATATGCTCTGTGTGACAAATGTTTTGTGGGCACTTCTTGGTCTGGAGGAACATTGTTTCCTTTGGTTGTATACGTATACGTACAGTCAGATGACAATAAACTTGAAATTGAACTTGATTTGTTGTGAGTTCAGCTATTTCAATGTGATTCCCTCCTGCAGTCTGCAGTTTATCTCAATCCATCATTCATTTTAAGCAGTCATTGCTCGTATTCCCTTGAGTTGAGATCATAGAGTCATAGAGCACTGGTTAGGATGACATCGACACAGTTGAAAGGAGAGGAGATGCTCTTTGTTAATTATTTGGATTAGAGCTCAATGCTTTCTCCCTCAACACTTCAGGAGCAGCCTTCTCTATCCTGAACAGTCCAGAAACCCATGAATCCTACCTCAATCGTTTTGGTCTCTTATTGCACTATCATTGTATACTGTACATACATTCAGTGGCCAGATTATTAGCTGCACATGTACACATACTCGTTAATGGAAATAACTAATCAACCAGTCATGTGGCAGCAACTCAAAGTGCAAAAGCATGCAGACACGGTCAAGACGTTCATTTGGTGTTCAGACCAAACAGCAGAAGGGGAAAGAAATGTGATCGATGAGACTTTAACTGTGGAATGGTTCTTCGCGCCAGATGGGGTGGTTTGAGTATCTCAGAAGCTGCAGATCTCCTGGGGTTTTCACACACAAGAGTCCCCAGAGTTTGCAGAAAATGATGCAAAAATAAGCATCCAGTGAGCAGCAGTTCTGTGGGTGAATACACCTTGTAAATGAGAGAGGTCAGAAGAGAACGTCCAGATTGGTTCAATCTGACAGGAATGCAATAATAACGCAAGTAAACACACGTAAAACCAGTGGTGTGCAGAAGGGCAACACATCGAACCCTGAAGTTGATGGACTGCCGCAGCAGCATGTACCTAACAAAGTGGCCGCTAGTGTATATCTGATTGTGATTCATTGTATATTTTATGTATTGCACTGTACAACTGCAACAAAACAATAAACTTCATGACATATACAGTATCAGTGACATATACAGCATCCTGTCAGATAACTATGATTCTAATTCTATTTTCTTTGAGCCTTGCAGTTATCATTCAAGAGGCTTTGCCTGAAAAACTCAACTTGCTAGCATCCTTGAAGACTATTCTTAAACATCCATTTCCTGAGGCACAATATTAATTTCACAAAACCTATTAAATGGTCATTCTTCCCAAACAAAGAAATTGATCACCCAAGATCTATCAATGGAAAAGGGGAGGAAACAGGAAATCATTATAGTAGTGGATTGTGGATAAGGCTTTGAAACTTCTTATGTAATTCGACTGAAGATCATGAACAGCACACGCGGCCGTTCCAATGATATCGATTATGTGTTAACTAGGGGGCTGTGCACGATCCTGATTTTGATGGAGACAGCCATGAGAAGCACAGAGGAACACCTGGAGAAACTTCTGAAATGCCTGCTTCGCTGCCGCTGCTACTGTGCGATCGAGAATTTCCGGAGGGGAAGGCCCCAAATCCTCGGCTTTGCCTATTGCCTGTTGCCAGGGCTGGGGTCAAAGCGCTCTGCAGAGATGGTGCTCGGTGCTCAGTGTCGGAGAGCTGGTCGGAGGCTCGGAGTTTTAGGATGGATTCGGAGTCGGACTGTAGTCGGATGCTTCCAGGATGCTGCATCGGCAGGTTTGCGGCGCTGGAGGTTCACCGTCTGCGTGAGATGATGGGACTTTCGAAAGACTTTGAGACTTTTACCGTGCCCATGGTCTGGTGTTATCAAATTACGGTATTGCTTTGCACTGTTGTAACCATATGTTATAATTATGTGGTTTTTGTCAATTTTTAAGTCGGTTTGTCATGTGTTTCTGTGATATTATTCTGGAAGAACATTGTATAATTTCTTAATGCATGCATTACTAAATGACAATAAGAGAGGATCTATGAAAAAGATCTAATAATCTAACACAAGAAATTTTGCAGAGGCTGCAAGTCCAGAGCAACACACACAAAATGCTGAAGGAACTCAGCAGGCCAGGCAACATCTATGGAAATGAATAAACAGTTGATGTCTCAGCTGAAATCCTTCATCAGGTCTGGAAAGAAATGCAGAGGACAGCCGAATAAAAAAGGTGGGATGGGAGGGGAAGGAGGACCAGATAGAAGGTGATGGGTAAAGCCAGGTGAGTGTGAAAGGGTAAAGGGCTGGAGAAGAAGGAATCTGATAGGAAAGGAGAGTGGATGATGGGAGAAAGGGAATCGGTATCAGAACCAGGTTTATGCCATGTTTTACAGCAGCAGTACATTACAATACATAATAATAATAACTATAAATTACAATAAGAAGTATACATTTAAAAAATAAATTAACTAATTAGTGCAAAAAGAGAGGGGGAAATACTAAGATAATGTTCATGGGTTCATTGTCTGGTGGAGAGGAAGAAGATGCTCCTGAAATGTTGACTGTGTGTTTTCAGGCTCTTGCACCTACTCTTTGATAGTAGCAATGAGAAGAGGGCATCGTTAATGATGAATGCCACCTTTTTGAGGCATTGTCTTTTGAAGATGTCCTCACTGCTGGGGAGGCTAGTACCCATGATGGGGCTGGTAAAGTTTATAACTTTCTGTAGCCTTTTCCAGTCCTATGCAGTGGATCCTCCACACCAGATGATGAAACAACCAGTTAGAATGCACTCCAGGGTTCATCTGTAGAAATTTACGAGTGTCTTTGGAGACAGATCAAGTTTCCTCAAACTCCTAATGAAATATCGCCTCTGCCGTGCTTTCTTGGTAACTGCATCCATGTGTTGGGCCCAGGATAGAGACGTTGACACTCAAGAACTTGAAACTGCTCACTCTTTCTACTTCTGATCCCTCAATGAGAAGTCAAGGGTGTGTGTTCCCTTGACTTTCCCTTCCTGAATCATTTCCTAAGTCTTACTGAAGTTGAGTGCAAGGTTGTTGTTGCTGCAACACCACTCAAACAGCATATTTATCTCGCTCCTGTATGTCTTCTTGTCACCATCTGATATTCTGCCAACAACAGTTGTGTTCTTAGCAAATTTATAGATGGTGTTTCAGCTGTGCTTACCCTCGCAATCGTGGATGTAGGCAGAGTAGAGCAAAAGGTAAAGCACACACCCTTGGTGTGCACCGGTGGTAATTATCAGCGAGCTGGAGATATTATTTCCAAACCACACAGACTGTGGTCTCCCAGTGAGGAAACCAAGGATCCAGTTGCAAAGGGAGGTACAGAGGCCCAGGTTTAGGGGCTTGTTGATTAGAACTGAGGGTATGATTGTGTTGAATACTGGGCTGTAACCAATAAACAGCAGCCTGGCATAGGTATTACTATTGTTCAGGTGATCCAAATGAAGAGCCAATGAGATCGCATCCACTGTTGACCTATTGTGGGAATCTTCTCCGTGGATTGTTACCTTGTCGTGGTGGAGAAGCTTGTGTGGTCCTGTGATCCCGAGAGCAATCGTAAACACAAAAAAATCTGCAGATGCTGGGGTCAAAGCAACACTCACAACACACTGGAGGAACTCAGCGGGTCGGGCAGCATCCGCGGAAACGATCAGTCGACGTTTCGGGCCGGAACCCTTTGTCAGGACTGAAGAGGGAAGGGGCAGAGGCCCTATAAAGAAGGTGGGGAGGGGGTGGGAAGGAGAAGGCTGGTAGGTGCCAGGTGAAAATCCAGTAAGGGGAAAGATCAAGGGGTGGGGGAGGAGAAGCAGGGAGGGGATAGGCAGGAAAGGTGAAGAAGGAATAGGGGAAAACACAATGGGTAGTAGAAGGAGGCGGAACCATGAGGGAGGTGATAGGCAGCTGGGGGAGGGGGCAGAGTGACATAGAGATAGAGGAAGGGAGGGGGAGGGAATTACTGGAAGTTGGAGAATTCTATGTTCATACCAAGGGGCTGGAGACTACCGAGACGGTATATGAGGTGTTACTCCTCCAACCTGAGTTTAGCCTCAGAGGAGGACATGTATGGACATATCTGAATGGGAGTGGGAAGCAGAGTTGAAGTGGGTGGCTACAGGGAGATCCTGTCTGTTTTGGCGGACGGAGCGGAGGTGCTCGACGAAGCTGTCCTCCAGTCTGCGTCGGGTTTCACCGATGTAGAGGAGGCCGCACTGGGAGCACCAGATGCAATAGATGACCCCAACAGACTCACAAGTGAAGTGTTGCCTCACCTGGAAGGACTGCTTGGGGCCCTGAATGGTGGCAAGAGAGGAGGTGTAGGGACAGCTGAAGCACTTACGCTTACAGGGATAAGTGCCGGGTGGGAGATCCGTGGAGAGGGACCAATCCCTGTGGAAAGCGGAGAGGAGTGGAGAGGGAAAGACGTGCTTAATGGTGGGGTCCTGTTGAAGGTGGCGGAAGTTGCGGAGGATAATGTGCTGGATCCAGAGGTTGGTGGGGTGGTAGGTCAGGATAAGGGGAACTCTGTCCCAGTTGTGGTGGCGGGAGAATGGGGTGAGGGCCAAAGTATGGGAAATGGAGGAGATGCGAGTGAGGGCATCATTGATGACAGCAGAAGGGAAACCACGATCCTTAAAGAAAGAGGACATCTGAGATGTCCTGGAACAGAAAGCCTCATCTTGGGAGAAGATGCGGAGGAGACGGAGGAACTGGGAATAGGGTATGGCATTTTGGCATGTGGCGGGATGGGAACAGGTATAGTTGAGGTAGTTATGAGAGTCAGTGGGTTCGTAGAAGATGTCAGTGGACAGTCTGTCTCCAGAGATGGAGACCGAGAGATCGAGAAAGGGGAGAGAAGTGCCTGAGACAGACCAAGTGAATTTGAGGGCTGGGTGGAAGTTAGAAGTAAAGTCGATGAAATTGACGAGCTCAGCATGGATGCAGGAAGCAGCACCGATGTAGTCGTCAATGTACCGAAGGAAAAGTTGGGGAGTAGTACCAGAATAGGTTTGGAGCACAGACTGTTCCACATAACCAGCGAAGAGGCAGGCATAGCTAGGGCCCAGGCGAGTTCCCATAGCTACACCATATTAGTCTGAAAAAAGTGGGAAGAGCCAAAAGAGAAGTTATTGAGTGTGAGAACCAGTTCCGCCAACCAGAGGAGGGTAGTGGTGGTAGGGAACTGGTGAGGTCTATTATCCAGAAAGTAGCGGAGGGCTTTGAGGCCTTCTTGATGGGGAATTGAGGTGTATAGGGATTGGACATCCATAGTGAAAATGAAGCAGTCGGGACCAGGGAACTGGAAGTTATTGAAGAGGTGGAGGGCATGGGATGTATTCCGGATGTAGGTGGGGAGGGACTGAACTATGGGTGACAAAATGGAGTTCAGGTAGGCAGATACAAGTTCGGTGGGACAGGAGCAGGCAGAAACTACGGGTCTACCGGGACTGTCAGGCTTGTGGATCTTGGGGAGGAGGTAAAACCGAGTGGTACGGGGTGTGGGAATTATGAGTTTAGCAGCTGAGGATGGAAGGTCTCTGGAGTTGATAAGGGCAGTGGTGGTGCGGGAGACAATGGTTTGATGTTTTTTGGTGGGGTCCTTTTCCAGGGGTAAGTAAGAGGAGGTGTCAGAGAGCTGCCGTTTGGCCTCAGTGAGGTAGAGGTCCGTCCGCCAGACTACTACGGCACCACCTTTGTCAGCGGGTTTGATGGTGAGGTTGGGATTAGTGTGGAGAGAGTGGAGGGCAGTGCGTTCAGAGGGAGTGAGGTTGGAACAGAAGAGAGGAGTGGTGAAGTTGAGACGGTTGATGTCTCGGTGACAGTTGGAGATGAAGAGATCGAGTGCAGGTAGAAGGCCTGGGTGGGGTGTCCAGGAGGAGGAGGAGAGTTGAAGACAGGAGAAGGGGTCGTCAGTAGGGGGAGGGGAATCCTTGCCAAAGAAGTAGGCTCGGAGACGTAGGCGACGGAAGAAGAGTTCAGCGTCATGGTGGGCATGGAACTCACTGAGGTGTGGACGGAGGGGGGCAAAAGTGAGGCCCTCGCTAGCTCCGAGGATGAGGTTTTCCATTCCAGGACATCTCAAATGTCCTCTTTCTTTAAGGATTGTGGTTTCCCTTCTGCTGTCATCAATGATGCCCTCACCCGCATCTCCTTCACTTCCTGCATGTCGGCCCTTACCCCATCCTCCCACCACCACAACAGGGACAGAGTTCCCCTTGTCCTCACCTACCATCCCACCAGCCTCCGGATCCAGCACATTATCCTCCGCAACCTCCGCCACCTTCAACAGGACCCCACCACTAAGCACATCTTTCCCTCTCCACCCCTCTCCACTTTCCGCAGGGATCGGTCCCTCCGCGACTCCCTTATCCACACATCCCTCCCCACGGATCTCCCACCCGGCACTTATCCCTGTAAGTGTAAGTGCTACACCTGTCCCTACACGTCCTCTCTTGCCACCATTCAGGGCCCCAAACAGTCCTTCCAAGTGAGGTAACACTTCACTTGTGAGTCTGTTGGGGTCACCTATTGCATCCGGTGCTCCCGGTGCGGCCTCCTCTACATCAGTGAAACCCGATGCAGATTGGCAGACCGTTTTGTAGAGCAGCTCCGCTCCATCCGCCAGAACAGACAGGATCTCCCAGTAGCCACCCACTTCAACTCTGCTTCCCATTCCCATTTAGATATGTCCATACATGGCCTCCTCTACTGCCATGATGAAGGTAAACTCAGGTTGGAGAAGCAACACCTCATATACCGTCTAAGTAGTCTCCAGCCCCTTGGTATGAACATAGAATTCTCCAACTTCCAGTAATTCCCTCCCCCTCCCTTCCTTTATCCCTATGTCACTCTGCCCCTTCCCCCAGCTGCCTATCACCTCCCTCATGGTTCTGCCTCCTTCTACTACCCATTGTGTTTTCCCCTATTCTTTCTTCACCTTTCCTGCCTATCACCTCCCTGCTTCCCCTCCCCCACCCCTTTATCTTTCCCCTTACTGGTTTTTCACCTGGAACCTACCAGCCTTCTCCTTCCCACCCTCCCCCAACCTTCTTTATAGGGCCTCTGCCCCTTCCCCCTACAGTCCCGACAAAGGGTTCCGGCCCGAAACGTCGACTGATCTTTTCCATGGATGCTGCCCGATCTGCTGAGTTCCTCCAGCGTGTTGTAAGTGTTGCATTATCCCGAGAGCAATGCCCTCTGGAGCTATGCTCTTTGTAGGGTCACCCATGGCGGTAAGGTCGAGGGTGAGGTCCCTGACAAAGAACAATCCAACCAAGGCCTCAACGGTGGAACAGACGGATGAAGTTACTTCGAACTCAACGGCTGTGAAAGCGGATGAAGGCTGTAACAAATCCATCAGCTCCAATCATCTTGGTTTCCATGCCATTGGAATCATATGGTTGATTTGTGAAGTATCGTGTGCTTCTTGGAGTGCAACATCAAGTACACGTTAAACAAATACACGCACAGGCATCTTCTCTCTGTAGACCGCTTCTTCAGAACAAAGACCATCATCCTCGACCTCAAGGGATAGCCACGATGATTGTAGGAATAGGCAAATTGCAACAGGTCCAGGCCCTTGGTTAGGCAGCAGTTGACTCCAGACGTAACCAATCTCTCAAAGCACTTGATCACAGTAGATGAGAGTGCCACTGGGCAACAGTCATTGAGGCAACTCACACTGCTATTCTTGAGCGCTGGTATGATTGTCACCATTTTAAAGCAGGTGGGAACCTCCGCCTGCAGCAGTGAGAGATTGAAGCTATCCTTGAACAATCTCACCAGTTGGTTAGCACAGAATTTTAGAGTCCCACAAGATGCACCATCGAGGCCTGATATCTTGCGAGAGTTCACCCTCTTGAAAGATGTATTGTTGTCGGCTCTGAGACAGAGTTCACAAGATCAACAAATTAGATTAGATTATGAGGACACACAGTCCTCTTTTATTGTCACTTAGTAATGCATGCATTAAGAAATGATACAATATTCCTCCGGTGTGATATCACAGAAACACAGGACAGACCAAGACTGAAAAACTGACAAAAGCCACATAATTATAACATATAGTTACAACAGTGCAAAAATAACATAACTTGATGAAGAACAGGCCATGACACAGTAAAAAAGTTCAAAGTCTCTCGAAAGTCCCACATCTTATGCAGGTGGGAGAAGGAAGAAAGCTCTCCCTGCCATGCCCGACCACAGTCCGACCTGAGCCGTCCGAAAACTTCGAGCTCTGATCAGCCCTCCGGCACCGAGTACCAAGCACCATCTCTGCTGAGCGCTTCGACCTCAGCCTCGGTCACCAGCAGCAGGCAAAGCGGGGATTTTGGGGCCTTCCCTCCGGAGATTCTCGATAGCACAGTAGCAGCGGCAGCGAACCGGGCATTTCAGAAGTTTCTCCAGATGTTTCTCTGAGCGAACAGGGCATTTCAGAAGTTTCTCCAGATGTTTCTCTGTGCCTTCTCACGTCTGTCTCCATCAAATCAGAATTGTGCATGGCATCCTACTTACAAATACGATATCATTTCACCAGAGAGTTGCGCGCGCTGCGTCGTGCCGCCATCTTCTCCTTCCGCCCCAGATGCTGTAGGGATTCGTACAGGTGTAGTTTTATTCAGTCTTTCAAAGCCTGCATGAAAGGCATTGAGCTCATCCGGGAGCGAAGCATCGCAGCCACTCACGATTTCAGGTTTTGCTTTGTAGGGAAGAAGAAGGGGGAGGTGATAAGCTAGTGAGGAAAAGCAGTAAAAGGCCAGAGTAGGGAAAGGAAGAAGAAAGAAGAGGAAGGCAAAACAAAAGCAAAAAAAAAAAAAATTGCCAGAAGTTTGAGAAGCTGATGTTCATGCTATCGTTTTGGAGGCTAACTAGAGGAAATATGAGGCGTTGCTCCTCCACCCTGAGAGTGGCTTCATTGTGGCAGAAGAGAAGGCCGTGGACTGACCAAGGAATGAAGATTGGAAATCAAATGGTTGGCCACCAGGAAATTCCACTTTTCATGGATGGAACGGAGGTGCTTGACAAAGACTGAAGATCATCTCTCCATGGATCACTGAGTGAATAAGTGTGTTTGAATATTACTTTATCCCCATGGGAATAAAGCAAACAATTTCAATTGTGTCATAACTTATACCTTCTAGTATCCATCAAAGAAAATAAATTTTGATTTATCCGCGCAGGATCTGTCAGGTGTTGTGGTAATCTGCTTGCTGTTGATGTCATAGTTTGACTGGATCAAGCTCTTTTCCTTAACCATTAAATTTAGTCTCTGATTTACTGTGTTATAATCTCAGCCTGCTTGCTGAGGCAGTCGATTGCTTTATTTATTGTTTCACTTAGAGATACAACACAGAATAGCCCTTCCGGTGCTTTGAGACAGACTGCACTAGCTACCTCTGAAAACCCTGATCTAACCCTAACCTAGACGTGGGCCAATTTAAAATGACCAACCAGGTACATCTTTGGACTGTGGAAGGTAACTGGAGATGCGGAGAGAACACAAGCATTCCACAGGGAAGACGTGCAGGGAATCCTTACAGAGGTCACAGGAACTAATCTTCAAACTCCAACGTCCAGAGCTGTAATAGTGTCGCGCTAAGCGCTACGCTACTGTGGCGCCATTCCCCTGTGTAGAGTGGCAGCGGTACACTCCTACAAACATCATTACAAGTGACATATAGGATTACTTCACCTGAATTGCAAATGTTAAAATCATGAGTACGAAAGGTGTGTTATTAAATAAAGTAATTGAAAATATTGATTCTTTTTCACATATCTGCCGATTCTCAGATTGGGGAACAGTTATTACCCCTCAAACATCAGGCTCCTGAACTTGTGTGGATAACTTCACTCATCTCAACTCTGAACTGATTCCACAACCTACAGACTCACTTTCAAGGACTTTTCAACTCATGTTCTCAATATTTACTGTTTTGTTTTTCTTTTCATATTTGCACAATTTGTTATTTTTTTGCTCATTGGTTGTTTGTCTGTCTTTACCTGTGTGTTGTTTTCCATTGATTTTATTGTGTTTCTTTGTATCTATTATGAAAGCCTGCAAGAAAGTGAATCTCAGGGTAAAATATAGTGACATATCTTACTTTGGTGAGGAGGGAGGAGAAGATGGTGGCGCTACGCAGCGTGCACAGCCGTTCGGAATGGTATTGTATGTATGTTAACTAGGGGCCGTGCACAATCCTGATTTGATATAGACAGCCATGAGAAGCACAGAGGAACATCTGGAGAAACTTCTGAAATGCCCGCTTCGCTGCCGCTGCTACTGTGCGATCGAGAATCTCTGGAAGGGAAGGCCCCAAATCTTCGGCTTTGCCTATTGCCTGTTTCTGGGGCCGAGGTTGAAGCGCTTGGCAGATGGTACTTGGTGTTCGGTGTCGGAGAGCTGGTCGGAGGCTCAGATTTTTGGACAGACTCAGAATCGGACTGTGGTTGGATGCTGCATCAGCAAGTTTGCGGCGCTGGAGGTTCACCGTCTGCGTGAGATGATGGGACTTTCGAGAGATTTTGAGACTTTTTACCAGATGAAAGATCAGGGTTCGATTCCCATTACTGTTTGTAAGGAGTTTGTACGTTCTCCCCGTGGCCACATGAGATTCCTCTGAGCACTCCAGTTTCCTCCCACATTCCAAAGGGTTTTGTATTAGGGTCAGTGATTTGTGGGCTGGTTCCAGAAGTGTGTAATGCTTACTGGCTGCCACCAGCACAATCCTCGTTGTTTGATTTGACGCAAGCAATGCATTTCAGTGTATGTTTCAATGTACATGTGACAAATAAAATAATCTTTAATCTTTCTCTCTAATCAAACAGTGCACGTATTCGTGATATGATTTGGAGTCTATTTAATCTATAACACTGTGACTAATTCTGGAATTATTGGGATAAAAATGTTCTCTGCCTAATGCCAGTGATGACAATATTGCTATACAAGTAAGTACTTTTCCTTGCATGGTTCAAGATTTAAAGTTTCAAAGTACATTTGTTATCAATATATGTAGCGTATGCAGAATAGGACTGTGAGATTTCTCTTCCCACAGGTAGCCACAAAGCAAAGAAACACTATGGGACCCATTCAAGAAAGCATCAAACACACAAGTGTGACAAAAAAAACAAATTGCACAAACTGCAAAGAGCGAGCGGACAACACACAGAATATCAAACATCAAACCTGGAGTCCAGTAGTTTTCTTTAGTTCAGTTCAGCACCGCGCCACAAGCTGACTGCGGCCTCAGAGCCATTCTGCAGCGAAGCGCCCCAGTCTGCTTCGATTGCCCCGAACAAATAGCTCAAAAAAACAGCAAAAAAAAAGAGTAACCAAGATCCAGGAAAACATGCAACGTGAACCTCAGAATCCCACAAAATGAGTCTATAGCATCGTTATATGCAGACACCAGTGTCACCATATGCACAGACTCTCCTGTAATTCGATTCACTTTATGGACATACAATCAATCTATGTATATAAACTATCTTGCCTATTTTTATGTATTGTGTTTTAATATCATTGTGTTCTCTATCTTATTGTGTTTTTTATGCTGCATCGGATCTGGAGTAATAATTATTTCGTCTCCTTTACACTTGTGTACTGGAAATGACATTAAACAATCTTGAATTTTGAATCTTGTACCTTAATGAGTTGTCAAAACCCACACCTTCAGAGAACTGCAGCTTTACAAGCTATACAGTACCAGAATGACTTTATAATTTGCCATATGCTCCAGTTTTGCAGTCTCGCACAGTGAGCATTGGAAAAATTTTATGTGCACAGTCTGCGTGCCAACATAGGTGTGAATAAGTAATAATTCTTATTTAAATTATGCAAGCCTTTTGAGATATTTTGTTTTAAGGTGATGTTTGAGGCAAAGCTTTCAATCTTGTATTGTTATCTGCAGTGAGTGCCTCACTAAGATAAAGGCTTGAGATACCATGAAAATAACAAAATGGTTGATGAAGGCTATCTTCAAAATGTTAATAAATATGACACATATTCATTGAACATCTGAGTGTTCCACAATAGTAAATCATGCTTCCCTTAGCATGTTCCTAAAAAACATTCCATCTCCTGATGCAGGTCTTCATGTGCCTAGTCATAAGACATAGGAACAGAAGTAGGTCATTTGGTCCAACGAGTTAGCTCCTTCATTCCATCATGACTGATTTATTATCCTTCTCAACCAAATTCAGTTGCCTTCTCCTCATAACTTTTTGGCACCCCAACTAATTAAGAACTTTTTAACCCCTGTATTTAAATATACTCAATAGCTTGGCCTCCACAGCCATCTGTGGCAATAAATTCCAAAGATTCAGTATTCTCTGGCTGAAGAAATTCCTTCTCATCTCTGTTCTAAATGGACGCCCCTCTATTCTGAGGCTGTGTTCTCTGGTCCTAGACTCCCCCACTACAGGAAACATCTTCTTCACGTCCACTCTATCTGTGCCCTCTGGTCCTAGACTCCCCCACTATTGGAAACATCCTCTCCACATCCACTTTATCTTTAATTTATTTATATTTATTTTATAAGACCATAAGATATTTTTTTCTTTCCTTGTGCCCTTAACTCCTGGTGGAGTCGTTGGGGCGCTGTCATGACAAGCTTTGCGCCAGTCTATTCCATCTGTCGTGGTTGTGTACCAGAGCCAGGATCACCGCAAGTGTTTTCCCTGTCCATTCTTTAATGTTGTCTGTCTATCTTTTCCTCTGTATACCTCTCCTTCTTTTCCCCTCCACAGTTCCTTGTACAAAGGTCTTTGCAAGGCCACTGGATCTTGTCACATGGCCATACCATCTCAGCTTTCTTTCCTTCACCGTTGTGAGAAGGTCTTCATGGGGGCCAATGTGGTGCTGGATGGTCTTGTGGACCTACTCGTTTATGATGTGGTCCAAGTATGAGATACCCAAGATGATGCGATAGCATCTCACTTCCAATGCCTGTATCTTCCTCTTTAGCTCTGCTGTGAGGGTCCATGTCTCGCATGCATTCAGGAAGATGGAGAACACCAGTGCATGCAGGAGTCTGATCTTGTACATCATGGTGATGTTCCTGCCCCTCCATATTGTCTTGAGTTTGGATAGTGCAGTCATTGTCTGTGCGGTTCCTACCAGGACTTCTGGTCTTGATCCTTCGTCACTGATGATTGCCCCCAGGTATCTTTACTGCTGCACTGTCTCAAGTTTCTGACCATGGACTGAGATGTCTGTTGTGATGGCACTGCTGGCATTTGCCATGAGCTTGGTTTTCTCAGTTCTTATTTCCATTCCAGACTTTGTGGAGGCTCTGTCAAGATGTGCAGGAATTTTCCAATGAGGATGACTATCCAATCACGCGTGAAGAAGTTGAAGCCACCATTTGATCACTGAAGTGCAGGAAGTCAGCAGGAGTTGACAACATCCCTGCTGAACTGCTGAAGCATGGAGGAGAGGCCACGATAGACTTGCTTACCACCATCTGCAATAAGATCTGGCAGACAGGTAAATGGCTGACACCCTGGAGTCAGTCGCTGATCATTGTGCTTCCCAAGAAAGGCAATCTCCAACTTTGCCAGAATTACCGTACCATCAGTTTGATCAGCCATGTAAGCAAGGTAATGCTCAGAATCACCTTGAACAGACTGAGACTTCAGGCAGAAGACATCATTGCCGAGGAACAAGCAGGCTTCCGTAAGGGCAGAAGCACCACTGAGCAGATCTTCAACCTCCGCACCCTCTGTGAGAAACACCTTCAGCACCAGAGAGAGTTCTACCACGTCTTCATTGACTTCAAGAAGGCGTTTGACAGAGTCTGGCATGAAGCCTTATGGGCCACCATGAAGAAATTCAACATGGGGCAGAAGCTGATTCGTACAATCCATCAGCTTTACGCCAAGGCAACCAGTGTAGTACTCGCTCAGGGCACCATTGGGGAGTGGTTCCATACCTCTGTAGGTGTCCGTTAAGGCTGCCTCCTCTCCTCCGCTCTCTTCAACAACTTCCTGGAATGAATCATGAGTGTTGCCCTTGAAGATCATGTGGGCACAGTCAGCATCTGAGGGAGGAACATCATAAACCTAAGATTTGCTGACAACATTGATGGACTTGCAGGAAAAGAGGACGAACTGGCCAACCTGGTCAGCCATCTTGACCATAAGACATAGGACCAGAATAATGCTATTCAGCCCATCGAGTCTGTTCTGTTGTTCCATCATGGCTGATTTATTATCTCTCTCAACCCCATTCTCCTACCTTCTTCCCATAACTGTTGACGCCCTGACTACTTAAGAACCTATCAACCTGTGCTTTAAGTATACCCAATGACTTGTCCTTCACAGCCGTCTGTAGCAATGAATTCCACAGATTGTAAGGGTGGTAGTCACCATGGTCTATCTCCCTCACAAGATTAAGTGTTGAGTGAAGATCAGGGTCACTGTTCTGGCACCACCTCCTACAAGTGGACATTAATTTTTCCATCTTATAATCCATTGGGATTGTTACACACACACACACAAAACTTTCCTTCCTCTGAATTGGAAGGAAAGTATCTCTCTGGGCGGTTACTTATTACAACAGTGTGCAAACATAAAAAGTATAGCACGGTTCAGGCCCTTCAGCCCTCAATGTTGTATCAATATTGACACAATGTTGGGTGTCAAAGGTTGCGGGGCGAAGGTAGGAAAATGGGGTTGAGAATGATAATAAATCAGCCATGAATGAATGGCGGAGGAGAGTCAATGGGCCAAGTGGCCTAATTCTGCTCCTATGTCTTATGATCTTTTAACCTACTCCAACATCAATCTAATAATTCTCTCCTTCATAGCTCTCCATTTTACCATCATCCATGTGCCTATCTAAGAGTTGCTTAAGAGATTGGATCTGCCTCTACCACCACCTGTGGTAGTGCGTTCCATGCACCCGTCACTCACTTTGTGAAAAATTTACTTCTGACGTTCCTCTTATACTTTCCTCCAATCACCTTAAAATTATGCCCTCTCCTGTTTGACATTTCTGCCCCGGGAAAAAGCCATTGGCTGTGCACTCTATTAAGTCACCTCTCATTCTCCTTCACTCCGAAGAGAAAAGCCTTTTCAATTTCAGCTTGCTAGCCAGAATTTGCAACTCTGCCATTCAGCTTTCTCATACAAAATGCTAAATCGCACAGATAGCGGTGAATATTTATTGGAGTGAACTGACAAAAGAAGACCATGGAATTTGGAATACAGTACTCTTTGCCAGCTTTATCCTGATGGACAGAAAAACAGGCAGATGGCCTATGGTGATGATTGGCCAGTATTTTGAGGAAGAAAACTCAAGGTAAACAACTGATTAGTCAGTGGGTGGGAAGA